>NW_026000185.1:1157900-1177073 GCF_001458135.2 Marmota marmota marmota | reverse complement strand
AGCCGGGGGAACTTGGGGCGAACTCGCACCGGCCTTGGCATTCTTTCGGGTGAGCACCGCGGAGCTGCGGGGCCGCAGCGCCCCCTGGTGCTCCTCTCGCGCCTCACTACTGGGCTCCCTCTCCCGCTTTCTCTTCTCGCTCTCTCCTGATCCCTCTCCCGCTCTCCCTCCAATCGAGCCTCTTTCCTCCCGGCCCACCGAACCCATATCTCCCGCTGGGACGTACCTGTAGCCGGAGAAGGTCGAGGATGCAGTGGGGCGCGCTGCGCGCACGAGCATCTCGGCCGCCTCAGCAGCCACCGGGTTTAGCGGGTTCCCGCATGCTGCGGCCCCCGCGCGCTCCCCTGGCTGTCCCGCGCTGTCCGCATCGCCCCCACGGGGGGCGGCTATCCCAGCCGGAGGCTCTGCAGCAGGGCTCTACCGGGGCGGAGGAGAGATGGAGAAGCAGGGTCAGCCCCCGGCACGGGGAAGGGGGGTTGAGGGGAAAGCTGCATCTGCAATGCTCACTGCCCCCCTGTGCGCCCTGGGGGCTCGACCAGAGAGGGGAAGCTGAAGCTCAGTGCCCAAGACGCCCTCAGTGCGGATCCTCGGTCCCTGTGGCTGATAACTGTAGCTCCACTCAGGGGCGCTCGGCAGAATGGGAGCCCCAGGTTGGCCACCCACGGGAAGCTAACTGGGTACCTCCACCCTCTCGCCCCCTACCACCTCCCCGGAGCCGGCTGCTGGGAGTTGTGTGACCAGGAGCTGCTGAGCGAAGGGGGTAGGGAGAGAAAGAGGAGGGAAGGAGGGGGCGCTGGCGGAGTTTGCGACGAGCTGGCAGGAGGAGAGGGGGAGGGAAGGACGCGGGCACCCGCGGTCCCGGATCCCCGAGGGAGGTGCGATCACTCCCACGTAGCGACCCTCTTGCGGTCCTGCCGCCCCCTCCTATCCAGCCCTTCCACCAACCCCCTTCCCCAGGGGGCCTCCGAGGCTCCGCGTCCCGCGCCAGCACTCACCGCAGCCTCTCTCCACATAGTTCTCAGCAGTGGCCGCTCCCGGTCATCTCCAGGGCTGATGGCTGCGGCCGTGACTCTCAGCGCTCACCCGGCCCCATGCTCCGGCTAAGCCCTCGGAGCCCGCTCCAAGAGCCCCAGCTCGCTTCCTGCCCCGCTCCGGACGGCAGCCGCCTGGTCCTCGGAGCGCGCCGGAGCACCCTCTCCGCAGCCCAGCTCCAGGCTGGTGTGTGTGAGGCGAGTGTGTGTGAGAGTGGATGTGGGAGCGCGCGCGCGCGTGTCGCCGGGGATCCCCGCGGTNGGGGGCGCCTGCGGTGGCGCGCGCGGCGGTCCCTAGTGCTGGATCCACGCTCTCCGCCCGCTCCCGGGCGTCTGGTGCCGCTGAAGAATCAATTATTCAGGTCTCCGCTGCCGCTTCCTCCTCCCCCAGCGCCTCGCCGGGAACAGCGGTCCCCCCGCCGGCACAGCCGCGCCGACACGCACACACCCGCACAGGGAGTCTGCTCGGCGCCTCCGCCTGTGCCTCACCGCCCCCGTCCGAGAGCCCACTCCTCTGGTGTCAGGGAGCCAGAAGCCTAGGGGCAACGACACCTACATCCCCGTCCCCTCCTTGCTTTCTAAGTTGCACCTAACGAAAGTCGCCCTGAGGTGCCACTTCTCAACCACCAGAAGGCCGAGCCAGGAAACCTGGGACTAACTGGTGTGTGGGCTGGTTGGCTGCGGTTCTGGCCACCTGGCATGGAGGAGAGGAGCCCCTTCTGCCGGCACCTGCCCCTCCAACGCCGCCTCTGCCTCTCTCCCCCCCGCAGGCCCTGGAAGGAAAGCGGTCTTAGATCTTAGGGGGTCTTAAATTCGTTGTCCAAAGCTACACCCTCCACTTACTTACCAGCCTGATGTCACCTGCTAAGGTCCGAAGGTTTGTGCCGCCCATTCATATGTTAAAATCCTAACCCTTACGGGACCATATTGGGAGTCGGGGGCTTCATGGGGTGATTAAGTCGTGAGCGCAGAATGACAAGGGCTCCTAGAAAAGAGATTCCAGAAAGCTAGCTAACCCCTTCCCTTTCAGACAGAAGGTGCCATCCCTGACCCAGAACCCAGCCCCACCAAACACTGAGTCTGTTTTGCCTAGATCTTGGGTTCCCAGCCTCCAGAATTGTGAAAAATAAACTTCTGTGGTTTCTAAGCCGCCCAGGTTATAATGTTTTGTTATAGCAATTCTTCAAAACATCACCTTTAGGCCTTTATTTATCTTCCCTTAATGACTGCTGATCTGGAAAATGGGAGGGGTCAGTAAAAAATACCTATTTCCCAGGGTTATTTTGAAAAAAAAAAAAAAGCAAAAGAGTCTTGCTAAAAGAGTCAACACCGTCTGGCACACAGTAGGTGCTCATTAATGATGAAGTCCCTTTAAGGTGGCCTAGAAGGGAGGGTACTCTTTCTAGGAACCTGGCTGTGACTGCTGATATGGAGACCTCTGGATTTGTTAGTGAGCTGACTGCTGTAGGCTGAGTTCCCTGGGGTTTTATGACCCAACCCAGAAGACAAATGAAAATAGAGAGCTGTGTGCTCTGAGGCAGAGAATGAGGAAATGATCTGTTTCTGCAGGCCACTGCTGGGCAGGGCTGGGCAGGCTGGCCCTCCTGTGAGTGGCAGCAGTCATTCCTGAATTTGGCACAGGGGCAGGATTCTGATTCAGGGATTGATGGGGAAGTTAGGTTGTTTTATTTAAATGAAGTATGAAAGTCAGGAGCCGGGCCTGGTGACACATGCTCAGGAGGCTGAGGCAGGAGGATCACAAGTTCAAAGCCAGCCTCAGCAACTTTAGCAAAGCCCTGAGCAACTCATTAAGACCCTGACTCTAAATAAAATTTTTAAAAGGGCTGGGGATGCAGCTCAGTGGTTAAACGCACCTGGGTTCAATCCCTAGTGAAATAATAATAATAATAATAATAATAATAATAATAAATAAGGTTTAAATTATATGCAATAAAGGGCATGTTATGGGTTGGATCTGAGGTGTGTCCCCAAGAGCTTCTATTAATGCAGGAATATTCAGAGGTAAAATTATTGGATTGTGAGAGCTGTGACCTGATGGGTCCACCCGGGTCTGAAGGGACTGACCAGGTGCTAACTGTGAGCAGGTGGGGTGTGGCTGCAGGTGGGTGACGGGGTGTGCCTTGGAAGGTGCATTTGTCCTTTGGCCCCTTCCTCTGCTTCCTGACCCACTTGAGCTGAGCACTTTCCTCCACTGCAGCCCAGCTTGGGCCCGGGAGAGCTGGCCATCTGTGGATGAAACTTCTGGAACTCTTTTGAGTCCCACCCAAACATTTACTCCTCGCAGTCCTTCTTGTGAGGTTTGGTCTCAGTGATGAAGGGCTGAGGACGGCACACCACTTAAGGTTGTTGAGTTCTGAAATTGTTTGCATCTGCGTAGACCATCACCTAAAACAGGGCACAGGGCATTTCCATCACTCTCAGAAAGTGCCCTTGTCCTTTGGTCAACGATTTGACTTCCCCCATCTAGCAGAAATCATAATTTTTATTTCCAACACTATGTAAATAGTTTTGCTTTTTTTTTTTTTTTATACCAGGAATTGAACCCAGGAGCACTTAACCACCGAGCCACATCCCCAGCCCTTTTTTTATATTTTATTAGAGACAGGGTCTCACTGGGTTGCTTAGGGCCTCACTGAGTTGCTGAGGCTGGCTTTGAACTCAACAGTCCTCCTGCATCAGCCTCCCAAGCTGCTGGGATCACAGGCACGCGCCACCACGCCTAACCCTTTTGCCTGTTCTGAACGTCATATGAGTGGAATTGGACTGTGTGTATTCTGGGTGAGCAGCTTTTTTTCACTTGATATCAGGAGGTCCGTCTATATTGCTGCATGTATTGACAGTGTTTATTTTTAAATGTTGAGTTTCCAGCTTTCCATTTATGAATAAACCACACTTTGTGTATCCAATCTCCTATGGATGGACATGTGAGCCATATCTGGGGAGCATTTTAAAACCCAGATGTCTACCACAACTTCATTCCATCAAAATCTACAGGGGTGGGGCCAAGCAGGGACAATTTGGTTTATATTTTTATTTAATTCTATCTTTTATTAATGCATAATAATTGAGCATATGATCTTTCAACACACGCATTCAGCATGCTGTCATCAAATCAGGGTAATCATCTTTTCCTCATCCTTAACATTAACCTTTGGGGCCTTGGAACTGCTCTCTCCTAGGTCTCCATGAAATATATAACAGGTTATTGTCAACTATTATCACCTGACTGTGCTGAGGAACACTAGGACTTGGTCATTGGATCTGTGTTTTAGTACCTGTGATCCAGTCTGCCCCCTTAACCCCCTCTGCTACTGCCCTTCCAGCTCCTAAGAGAATCACTATTCTACATTCAGATCAAGTTTTTTCCTAGCTTCCACAATGAGAGGGAACATGCAGTATTTATCTTTCTGTGTCTGCTTTATTTTGCTTAGCATAAGAGTTTGATTCCTGTTTATAGCTGAATACTATTCCACTGTGTCTATATGTACCACATTCTCTTTACCCATCATTCACTGGTGGACTCCAGGGTTGATTCCACACCTTCGCTATTGTGAACAGTGCTGCAGGATATGGTTTTAAATCCACTGACAATTCTGCTGATCCTTACATTTTCCATTCTTTTTTTTTTAAGAATTTTACAATATTTATTTTTTAGCTTTTGGTGGACACAACATCTTTATTTTGTACGTGGTGCTGAGGATCGAACCCAGCGCTTCGCGAATGCCAGGCGAGCACGCTACCGCTTGAGCCACATCCCCAGCCCACATTTTCCATTCTTGAATGTAGATACTGACCTGGAAATGGATTCATTGATGAAAACCACTGTATGGGGAGCCGGGAGTCATTGGTGCCCAAACTTATAGAAAGGTGGATAAGGCAGATGCGGTCTCCTGAATGGAGGAAGAAGACAGTCGCTCATTCAAAGGAACCTTGGGTCCTTGAACACAGCCACTGTCCGCTTGGGTTGCACCAGGATGGATGTGTCCCCAGTGTGCTGAGCCATTGGGTCAGGCACCTGGAATGCCACCACCCACGTGCATGGGATCGTGACAGCCTTCCCCATGCAAAACCGCAAAGCTAACCCCACCCAGAGCCTAATTTGCTGAGTAGGATGTTGTCACTTAGGTGTTTCAGATGGCAGGCCCCCTGCGTCACAGCTGTCCCACCCAGGACCGTGTTTAAAAAGGAAGAAAAGAAAGAAAAAGGGGAATCCATGCGGTGCTATTGTGCAGCGAATTTTGTAAATTGACTTTGTCACTGATGCCATCATTCAAGTAACTGAAGTATCCAGTCTGGACCTAAGGAGCAAATCGATTGGTCTTCTAACACTACTAAAAGAGTGACCCCGTGGTCACCCTTGGGTTGAGCGCCATTGTTAAAGACCAGTCACTATCCTGTGTCCCCAGGACAGAACTGAACGGAGCCTGTCACGGATGATGCCTCTCTTCATGTCGCTGAGCTCAAAGGAAATTGGAAAAGAATCATAGCAACATGAAGCGGAGAAGCCTTCGAGCCTGCCCTGGTTGACCGGTTGCTGTTCTTTGTATGCGCCCACCTGAGTCGCGGTAACGTGGGATCTTACACCCAGGGTCTGAGAAGGCCTGTGGGGGAGATGGTTTTGGTTTCGGGATACATCGCTCAGAGAAGCCTACTGCACGCCACGCGGTTGCCGGTGATATACTCAGTACTGTTTCTCCGGATGTTCCCTGAGGACTCCGACTTGGTCCAGCACCTCCGTTTTGCACATGGGAGAACTGAGGCTCACACTCTCCTGAGCCCTGGCTTGAGCACCACCCGACTCTGACCACCTCTGTCTCTTTGCTTTCTCTGAGATCCTGAGCTGTGTGTCACCAGCCCAGCTTTCTTCTCTTCAGACCTCCACTTCCCCGTTAGTAAAAGAAAGGTTTAGATGATGCAGGACGACCTCAAACCTGCCTCCTGAACCAGGGTAGATCAGGGACCCTTGTCCTCGACCCCTCTCACCTTATTTCCTTTGCCCAGTCTTACACGGGGCTAACTGGCACACAAAGGCCCACTCAGCTGCCCCCTTCACAGCTAAAACAGTGGGCCAGTCCCTTAAAGGAAATCACAAGACCCTACTTCTCAAAGGCCTGCCTGTGCAGAGCTCCCAAGTTGGACCCAGAGTCACCTGCAAGGGCAGATCACCTACTGAGGACTCATCCCTATTGCCTGCATCTCATGCATCTGACTTTAAACCTGGGAAGAATCATTCCACACTTCAGCAGTAAGAATCATGGGTAAGGCACAGTAAGCTGAGTGCCAAAGTGACTTGGTATGCCAAATCACCCCTCATTTAGCATAAAACACCCAGCAAAAAGACCACCAGAGATGACTAAGGACTACCCAGTGTCCTCCGGCAGGAGACAGGAGACGCCCAGGCTCCCTGCAGAGACAGGATAAGGAACTGGAGTCAGAAGTCCTACATCCGCCATTTGGGGCAGAGTCACTACCCTTTCCAGGCCTCAATTTTTTCATCAGTAAAATGGGTGTAAAACCACCCTGCCTCCCCCACCTAGCGCCACAGCAGATGCTGTGCAGGGAATCACCCCTTGGTGGCAGGAGCTGGGGGCTTGTCCTCCTCCTCATCCCTTATTGGTGGAGGGCTCCTCCCAGGGTTCAGCTCCTCGTGCTCCCAGTCTACGCAGAGAGGTGCAGGAAACGGCCGGCAGTCCTCTACAGCACCGCACCTGTAAGTAGCCTCCAGGGTGGACAAAGGAGAGCCACTGGGGTGCTGAGCGTCCCCAAGAAACTGGAAGAGCACAGGCCAAAGGAGGGCAGCAGCGTGTGTGTGGCTCAGAGAAAGGGTCACAGGGCAGAGCAGGCCCCTGTGAGATGAGCCTGCACCTTTTACAACTGAGGCTTCAGAGAGGAGGAAGCCAAGCGTGGGTCACCATGAGTGGCCAGGCACCTGACCACCAGTAAACAGGGCTCCACCTGAGGCTGGAATCTGACTCACCAGATCAGGTGTCTTGCTCCTGTAAGGCAAAGAACCTGGAGCGCTCCTCCACGGGCCCAGCCCAGCGCTGCCCCGGCTCCCGCTGGACCCCTTCGGGCCAGTTCCCAGGGCCCAGGTGCAGAGGGACAGCGGGTCAACGGTGTTCTGGTTCTTGACTCTGCACGGGGACGACTTCTTGGGAGCCATCCAGATGCCAAGGACAGAAGTTGTGTTTCCTGGCACCCAAGGTCCTCAAAGCAGGCCAGCTCAAAGCTGTAGGGTCCATCAGACCCAGTGCCAGTCTTTAAAGGTGGGGACGCCACAGCTTAGAGACAGACATGAGGTAAGGTCACCAGCTGCTCAGGGTGGCACACAGTCTCTTTGCATATCTCCTGTCGCAGCCTCGCCTTTCCCTGTCGTGAGTGTAGATCCCTTCATTGGACATGAATTCTGAAAGAAGCTGCCAGATAGACAAAAAGTCACCAGATGTTACCCCTCGAGGACGGATAGTCCTTGGGGACCTTGTTGGTCAACTTTCTGTTACTGTGACAAACGCCTGAGATAAGTCAACTTAAAAGGAGGAAAGGTCTCCGTTGGTTCACAGACTGGGAGGTTCCAGTCACGGCAGGTTGGCCCTGTGGCTCGGGGGCCTCTGCCAAGGCAGCGCATCATGGCTAAGGACCATGTGGCCTCCTGGCAGCCCGGGAGCAATCAGAAAGAGGAAGAGGAGGAACCGGGTCCCAGTATCCCTTCAAGGCCCCCAGGGACCTGACTTCCTTGGCTGGATTCACCTCCTGGACCTTCCACCACCTCCCACGGCGCTGCAGGCCAAGAGGGGAGGCGTGACGCGTGGGCCTTTGGAGAATATTCAAGGCCCAACTGTAGCCGGGACCCCAGGCCTGTGGACCACAACTGGGCAATCGACAGGCACCTGGGTGCCCTGTGCCCTTGGGTTGGGACTTGGGATTAAGGGTGAGGAAATCTCCCACAGATAGCACTGAGCTTCAGCGTCCGACTTAGGCCTCGGTGGGGAGTGAAACAGGTCCCATGTACCAGGCAAGGTCTGAGCCGCCCAGGGACACCACGAGCCACTGTCAGAGCTGGACTTGAACTCATTCTCATCATCCTGAGGAGCCTGAACTTGCACCATTCATTATCTAACTGAACTATTGGTTGGTCACGAACTCGCTGAGCCTCTTTGAATCGGTCATTGAACTCCCTGAGGCCCGTTCTCCTCTGCTCAGAGGGTGCGGAATGAGATTGTCGAAGTGTTGGGACTTGTCTTGGGCAGCAGAACCTTTTGGAAGCCAACTCCTGCATAAGCCTAGCCCAGGACGTCGCTGACTGTGAGCTCAGACCCCAGGTGGGGTGGTAAGAGCCTGGGGTCTCACGCTCCTCACCTCTCCTCATCCCCGTCCAGCCCACACCCACCTGCACCACAGCTCCTGACCCCACTGACTCTGATGGACACATTGGGAACACGGGTCCCGCGCTCCCTGCACATTGTAGGACCAGGTCCTACGCTCCTGGTCACCTCACCAGGACCAAGAGACTGGACAGACCAGTCAGAGTGAGCAGAGAAGGGGCTCCAGGACCCAGGACTGCCGGCCAGGATCCAACACACAGAACCCGAAACGTGGCCTGGAAACTGGCCGGCCACCTGACCCCACATGGATTCCTTAGCCCCTCTGGGCCCCAGTTTCCTCCTCTGTGAAACGGGGATAATAATAGTACTCAGCCCAGCACTTGGCAATAGTAGTACTTACCATCCCGAGAACAGTCCCCACCGAGGGATGTGTGAGGAGTGAGGGAACAGGGCAGCAGCCGCATGCCCTGGCACAGTGTGCAGCACGGGAAGGGCTTACACCTGCCACCGACTCCTGCGCTGTGCATTGTCTTATCTTTGGGCCTGGAGAAGAGGTTCCACCGAGACACTGCTGTCCCCTGTGCTCTGACAGCTTTGCTGGGCTGATGCCCCGGGTCCGTGCTCAGGAAGGTGTGGCCCGCAGGGCAGAGGGGCGGCCATTGGTCGGCCCTGTCTCCCCAGCTCAGTGTGTCCCAGATGGCGCCCGCGGGGTGCTGGCCAGCGACACGTTGGCATCGCCTACCTTCCTTGCACAGTTCACTGAGCCACACGGTGCCCAGGAGCCTCAGGCTCTGCCAAGGAGGCGGCCGCCCCTCCCGGACCCGGGGAAGACAGGCATGATGGGCCCCAGGGAGCAGGCAGAACCTCGTCTCCAGAGAAGGATCAGGAGGCATCTGTCCAGCCACCGCCCCAAGCTCCTGCGGCTCCCTCCACCTCTCGGAGATAGAGAGGAACCCAGCAGAAGGCTGGGCCCCCACCCCGAGGTCCTGCCTGTCTTAAACCTTTCTCTAAAAGCAACAGCTTTTAGAAAGAACCATGAAGCCGAAGGAAAATGACCCCTTCACACAAAAGAGAAGTCAATTTCCTCACCTGAGAAACAGAGAGGATGATAAATCAATCGCCTTCCGCAACCCCAGTCCCCCTCTGAAGATTCGACTAACCACAGACAGGAAGCAGTCCACAGCAGTGGCCCTGGACTGAGCATGTGCAGACCCTCCCTGTCATCATTCCCTAAGTAACGCAATGTGACGATGACTTACTCAGAATCTGCGTCGTGTTGGGTGTGATCAATAATCTAGGGTGATTTAAAGTATAGGGGAGGCTTACGTCAGCTGCCTGTGAACACTGTGGCATTTTATGGAAGGACTGAGCCCTCTCAGGGTTTCCTGCCATGGGACATTCGATATCCCATCCTCTCTGGACACCAAGGGACGGCTGTACTGATTCCGCAGTCTCTGTGGGGACCCACGATACATGGCATTCAAAGACTGGCAGAGTGCGTGCCACATAGAAAATACATATTAGCGACTGCCGAGTCTGTGTTATACCCACATCGTCTCTGGACTATAGCCCAGTGGAAAGCATTTTGAACCCTCCCGCCCAAGTTCACATCTGCGACGCCCTTCCTCCTCTTTGTGTGGTCAGCAAGTTGCTGAGGCCCCTTTCTCCTCAACTACAAAATGGGGATGACATCTGTGTCTCCCTCACAGGACGGCTAAAGATTCAATGAGATGAGCCTGGCCCGATACCCAGTCCGAGGTCCATAAGCAGAGGCTCCAGGACCATCATCCTGGGATCACCAGCCAGGGTCACGCAGCCTCAGGACGGAAAGGGGTGCTTCCCGGCTTCCCGGGAGGTTCACTCCGCTACTTGCTGCTGCCTCACACCCAATTAAAATTCCTGGCTCTGCCCTCCGAGAGTCACTGTTCCTAAAAAAGAACTCCATTTGTCCTGGGAAGTCACAAAATAAATTGTCACCAAGTCCAGCGGTCAGATCCAAATTGCATGAGAACATCTCTCTTCATTAGGCAAAGCTGCCCAGGGAGTCAGGCTACAGGGAGACCGGGACCTCAGCTCTGCCCCTCCTCCCTAGCAGCGCGACGACAATGGGTCCCGCCTCCCCGAGCCTCAGTCTCTCCATCTGCGACATCAGAATGGATGACACTGACGGAGTTTTCCATAAATATTCCAGTTAATGGTAAGTGCAGTGTACTTCACGGCTTTCTCAGGTGAGGTATCCGTGGGTTTGTTGTTTGGGTTTTTTGTTGGCTTTATTCTTTGAGAAAGAGCAAAGGATTTTTGGTGGTTCCTCTTCGTGGGAAAGCATGTCCGTCAATGAGACCTGGGATTCTGAACGGAATCCTGGAGCAGGAAGAGAAAGGAAACCCACAGCGCAGAACAGAGCCCGGAGCGTTCACAAGGACTGCGCGGCGTCGAGTGAGATGCGAGCACTAGGCAAACTGCAGGAAGGCTCCCTGAAGTCCCTGTGCCCTCTCTTCAGGATCCCTACAAACCTGAAATCATCCCACAATAAAAAGTTTACTGAAGGAGATCACTTATACGCTTATGTCATCACAACCTATCTCCAGAGGGGCCCCAAGGAGCCCTCGTCAGGGGCCGCCTACCGGGAGGGGCATGGGGTGGCGAAGGACAGGGAAAGGGAGGCACACACAGGGCCTTCCGTTTAAGAGTGGATGGAAGGCTTGGCACCAGGGAGCGGTGGGCAGTGTGCTCAGGGGGTCACCCTGTACCTGGGCGCCCTGGCGTCAGGCAGCAGGAAAGCAGAGGATCCCTGGCGGCCAAGGCAGAGCCCTGGGCTCCATCATACCCAGCCCGGGGCCCCAGTGCACCCTCTCTCTGGTCTGCTCCATCTCCTCAAATGAAAAGAGCCCCGCTGTCTGCAAGGGCTGAGGACCCCAGTGACAGCAGACACACTCAGCTTTCTGATACCAGATCCTTTCCAAGGAGCCTCTTCCCACGCTCCGAGCAGACTCCGAAGACTGGAAAGGGTGTCGCCGATCCCAAGTATTCACTCAAGGTCCACTGGTGCTGAGAGCGAGGACTGGAGCTGGGGCTTCTTCCCCCAGGTGGAAAGGAACCACTGCCTTCCTGGGAGGTGGTTTCTAGCAAGTGGGGGGCCCCTGTTGAGTGGGGAGGGAACCACTTCTTCCCAGGTCCCCGGCTGCAATTCTCATCACGACCAACAGAGGGCAGCACTGGGCTCCTAACCCGAGCCAGGATCCCAGCACTGCTTCCCCGTCAAGGTGCCAGCCGGGTTGGGTGGCTGTGCCTGTGGTGCCAGCTACTCCGAAGGCTGAGCCCGGAGGATCACTTGAGCCCAGAAATTTTAGGCCTGGGAACATAATGAGACACTCTACCGAAAACAAGATGTTAGAAGTACAATAAACTCAAACCCAAACTCGAAGCTTTTGACACCAAGGCTCATAGATTCATTCTGGGAAGTTGAGGAGTGAGGCGGTAACTCCGATTCAGTTTGTTAAGGCAGAGTCATCACACAGCAAGGGGAGGTGTGATCCAGTGGGAGGAGCCGGGGTTTGGGGGCCATATTACAGTCAGTTTGGGCAGGTCATCTAGCCCCTCAAACCCTAGCTTCCTCCTCTGTGCCAATTCTGAATGACAATGGGCGTGACACTGTCGCATCCCCAGCCCGACAGTAGCTGTGGTTACTGTAGTAAAGGAGAGCTTTAAGTTTACACAGACTTTAGCACTAAGAATGATGTCATTTGAATACTAACTGCACCAGGTACCAGGCGAAGCATTTGATATGCATTATACCATCTGGTCCTCAGAATAACCCTCTGCGTTGTGTGTCATGATTACAGCTAAGAAGAATGAGCCCAGAAATAGTAAATTACTTGCCCAAAGCCACACAGGAAACCAGCTGCATCTCCAGGACAAAAGCCTGTTTTATGGCTCCTAGTCAGTGACACCTAACTGCTCTGTTACCACTGTCTTATGGAGGATGCAGGACAACCCCAGTCCAGAGAGCTCAAAATTCAGGGGCCAGCAGATATTCCATCGTAGAGATAAAAAATGCAAATTTGTGGGCTCTCCCTCTGCAAATTCTGACGCTGCAGATCTGCAGTGGAGTCAGGGGGATTTGCATGTAGCACACTGTATTTTCCAAAGCTGGCCGTAGCAATGCTCCCCATCTCACAGGGGAGAACTTGTAGAACTTGAGAATGGGTAGGCCTTTTTGGCACTCTCAACCTACACAATGCAGCAGAGAGTGGATCAGAAAGATGCAATGCAATTCCACCATGTCTTAGGCCATGCACTCTTGGAACCCAGCCTCCATGCTGTGAGGAAGCCCAAGCATCCATGGGGAGGCTCATCTTGGCAGAATTCCCAACAACAAGCAGACCAAATGGACGACCATATGAGTCAGCTCAACGTGAATCCTCTGGTTCCCAAAAGAACTGTCCCAGCAAAGACGCTTGTCTGAACCCTGACCAAATTGAGGATTCATTAACAAACCAGTTGTTGTTTTGAAGTCTTTAAGACTTGGGGCAATGTGTTACGCAGTAACAGATAGCAATACACTGTATTTTTGACAAGCTTCCCCTGGCGATTCTAGCACAGGTGATCAGAAGTCAAAATTTTGGAATGGGTTTGGCCATCTTTGTGCATTGGGCAGGAACATCAGTTAACCACCACGGCACCCGTTACATTGGAGACTTTCTGTTCAGCCATGTTAGCAGAGAGGTTTAAAAACCCCTTCCCTCTGACGAATATGTTAATTAACTCAATTGTGGTGATGGCATCACAGGTGTATGCACACACCCAAACTCATCCAATTGTATATGTTGAAAGTGCATGGGTTGGTACAAATTACACCTCAATAGAAGTGATTTAAGAAAAAAAAAAGAATCATCCCTGAATGAGTGAGGTTGATGAGTGAGACCCTGAGCGTCTTCTGCTCTCTCCTTTGATTACACCAACCACTTCCAAGAATCCCTGTGCCCCCTTCTAGGTAAGCAAATCCAGTTTCCCATGCCTATTTGCAGAGGTATTTGTTACCTAAGCAAAAAGCAGTCTTACAAATTCTTGGGTAAATAACACAAGTCCAAGAACAATATTCCCAGGCCAGTAGCTACAAGATGCAGGAAATGACAGGTCCCTTGGGACCTGCTTAGTTTCACTCACAGACTCAGCTGGGTACCAGTTGAAGGAGTGCGTGACCATTGACACTGTCGGTAGGCAGGACACCAAAGACACCGTGACTAAACATGAGGGCCCAAGGACCACACCACATGAATTTGAGTCCTGACTAGTCATTAGCTGTGTGGCTTTGGGCATGTTGCTTAACATTTCTGAACATCAGTTTTCCAGTCTGCAAAAAGAGATTAATGACAGTTTCCTCCTTGGGTTGCTATTGAGATAATGCAACTATCTCACACAGGAGGACCTTAGCATGATAGTAATAAAAGTGACCGTTTCTGAATGTGTCATTAATGTGTGCTCCCCAGGTGTATAAGAGGAAAATCAGTGTGCGGGGGAAGAGCCGGAGGTGGGAATCAGCAGGCCGGAATTCTTGCGCTGGTTTTGCCACTGATCTGCTTGGACACCTCTGCTGGACTCAGGGCAGTGGGGGGACCAGGAGAGGCCAGGCCTCTGGTTGACTCTCACCTTCCCCTTCTTTGGGCTGCGGGAGTCCGAGTGCCTAATACACCAGACATTGTTAGCAATGTTTTCTGGCTCCTAGTCAGTGACACCTAACTGCTCTGTTAGCACTGTCTTATGGAGGATGCAGGACAACCCCAGTCCAGAGAGCTCAAAATTCAGGGGCCAGCAGATATTCCATCGTAGAGATAGAAAATGCAGATTTGTGGGCTCTCCCTCTGCAAATTCTGACGCTGCAGATCTGCAGTGGAGTCAGGGAATTTGCACGTAGCACACTGTATTTTCCAAAGCTGGCCGTAGCAATGCTCCCCATCTCACAGGGGAGAACTTGTAGAACTTGAGAATGGGTAGGCCTTTTTGGCACTCTCAACCTACACAATGCAGCAGAGAGTGGATCAGAAAGATGCAATGCAATTCCACCTCGTCGTTGTCTTAGGCCATGCACTCTTGGAACCCAGCCTCCATGCTGTGAGGAGGGGAATAAATGGCAATGAATGGCAGAAAGAAATCCCAGAGCAGCTTGTGCCCCAAACAGGAGAAATCTTTGGCTCAGAGAAACCAAACCCGGGTTTGAACCGTCCAACCCCAGGGATGTGGCTGGAATGGGGTCTCACTCACCCCTCCCTGCCTGCCTGCTCCCCACTCACTCACGGCTCCCTCCCTCCTCGTAGAAAACACCCATGGCCTTCACCCTATTTTACAGCTTAGACCTAACCCATGGGAAAAAAGGACCGTCCACCTGCCTTCCCAAGACCAGAACTGCCAGAGCAGAGGGCGAGGCAGCTTGGCCAGTGTAGACCAGCTGCCAACCCCCCACAGGGCTGGGGTCAGACCCGGGCTCTACCACCAGCCACCCTGATAGAATTCTTATCACCACCTCGCAGTGGGAACGAAACCGACAGCGACAGTGTTAAATCCAGTGCAGAAAACCTGGGCTGGGGGAAGCTAGGAGCGTGGTGTGGGGATCCAGCTTGACGTGACTGCCGCCATCTTGGTCATTGCCACCCACTTGCCCATCGGGTGACCCTGGCACATTCCAAACCCTGTGGGATCAGCAAAGCTGATAAGATGGTCGGCCCACGTTTCCCACCCGCGGCTGCTGCCTGCCCAGACTGTTTCTTAACCGGTATTTGACATGTCAATAATAGTTTTCCTGGTCTGTTCTGGTTGGCCACCACCCACCTTTGTCTACCTTAGCATATAAACCTCCGCCTCCAGGCTCAGGGTGCAGGGATCCCCTGTCTTGCTGCCACCCAAGACACGATTCTGTGTGCAAGCCCCTAATATGTTGCACTCCGTGTGTTTCTGGACTTGTCCAGCTCTTTCTCCAGGGTCTTGGCACCTTCCACCCATGAGATCAGCTCTCAAACGCCACCAGGTTTTCCCAAAACACGGGTCCGGAGATGCACAGCCTGGGCACCGCGAAGGACCAGGGTTCCTGAATTCCTCTTGCAGGATTCTTTCCCAAAACACACCATGTACTCACCTGGATGTTGTGTAACAAGACCCGGGAACCTGGCCTTGGCAAAGCCCAGGGGTCCCACCCAGCAGCCGCACCAACACCCCAACGGCGCTCCCTGGAGGCTGCTTTCTGGGCGTGTGGCTCTGTTGCCTGTGAACAGCACAAGTTCTTCAGACCCTTGAAACCTGCAAAGAATGGAAAAAAGGAAACAGGAGGAAGCCCTGGGGTGGCCAGGTCAGCTCCAAGCTCTGGCTGAAGAGCAGGTTTGATCCCAACCTCCAGCCTTCTCCCGGAGCAAGCATCCTGGGGCCGTGCTCCTAATCTTCATGGGGACTCCCCAGAGAAGGCGGGCGCACCTCCTGACCTTCCTGCTCAGGTCACAGCACCTCAATCCCCTCCTGACAGGCTGTGGGAGGCAGGGTGCCGGCGGGTGGCCCTTCCGCCCGGCTCCGTGGTCCGGTGGGTTATTTCCTGTGTGCTCCCTTCTTCTCACTGATAAAGAAAAGTTCCTATATCGGGTATATCATGGTGAAAATTAAATAGGAGGTCAGAATCATGCTCGGGTGTTCCAAACAAACACACCAAACCTGTTGCAGGAGGACCTGGGTCTATAATACGGGCCACGGAGTAGAAAACACCACGAGATTATCCTTAATTTTGTCAGATGTCATCCTGATATTCAGGATAGATGGGAAAGCATCCATTTCTTTAAGATACATATTGAAATAGCTGAGGATAAAATATCCTGATGTCAGGTACTTTGAAATATTGCACCCAAAAGAAAAAAGATGTCAAAAAATAAGGCAAAATGTTAGCAATTGTGAAGCCTAAATGATGGGTTTCTGGGTGTTCCTAATACTAGTCTCTACTTTTGGAACATGAGGGGAAAATTTCATAATAAAACATGATGATCATCAAAAACTCACAACTACAGAAAACATACCAAGATCACATAATAACCCCACGTGGAAGAGAGTCACCAGTAACGTTGGACGTACCTCCTTCCAGTTTCCGTCAGTCTGAACATCACGAGGCACAGGAAGCCCTGCAGTCTGGCTTTGTTTTGTTTTAACTTGAAAGCACTTTCTTTCATGATGAAATGGTCTTTGCAAACATCATTTTCAGTGGCTCCAGAAGGTTCCTTTGAGGAGATAAGATGGAGAATCTTCAGTTCCTTTCCCATGGATTTGGAATTATCTTAAAATGATGATGTCTCTGTCAGCTTTCCCCACTGCTGTGACCAAATGACCCACCGCACAGCCACAGAGGAGGAAAGGCTTCCTGAAGGGCTCACGGTTTCAGAGGTCTCCGTCCATAGACAGCGGCTCCTTTCCGTGGGGCTCACGGTAGGCAGGACATCATCGTGGAAGAGTGTGGCCGAGGGAAGCAGCTCAGGTGGTGACCAGAAGGCGGAGAGAGTCCACTCTCCAGAGACAAAATATACACCCCCACAGCCCGGCCCCCAACCCCTCCTCCAGCCACACCCACCTCTTCCCTTACCACCCAGTTAGTCCCTATCAGCGGATCAGTTCACTGTTTGGGGTAAGACTCTCACAACCCAATCATGTCTCCTCTGAGCCTTCTTGCACGGTCTCACACGTGAGCATTTGGGGGACACTCACATCAAAGACACAACAGATGGTGGTGATCCTGAGAACACTCTCTACCGCTGTAAGAGAAGACAGAGGCTGATGCTCCTGGGGCACCTGCCCTGAGCCAGGCTCTCTGACACGCATCATTTTTAATCTTTGCAGCCTAGGAAGTAGCTACTATGTCAACTCCAGAGGAAGAGACTGACGCTCAGAGAAGGAAGTGACCTATGCAAGGTCACACAGCTAGGGGGTGGCAGAGCCCAGACCCAAACTCAGGCTGTGAGGTCCAGAGATAAGCTCACACCTTTACCTTTCTTACTTTATTCACTCATCAAACATTGATAGGCCCTGCCCTGGGTCAGGTGTCGAGCTGGGTCATGGCCCACAGCATGCTGGGTCCGCTCATGACTTCACACACCAGACCAGAGGCTGCAAAACCCCGAGTCTACCACACCTGCACCCCTTCAGCAGAAGACAGAGCCAAATCTAGGCCTCCTAGCCCTGACTCTTCCTTCCCCAGGAGGAAGGCGTCTCTGGCAGCCAGAGAAGGGTGGGGGTGGGAAACGTGTCACTGATCATCAATGACTCTGGAAAACTTTGAATATTCATATTGTTGATTCGTACCCTGGCTGGCGGTGTGGCACCTATAGCTTGTTGTTAATGAGCCTGGGAGCACTGTTAAATCAACTTAATTGACATTTTTATGTGTTCAGCAGGCCCTAAACACAGGACTTTCAGCTAGGGGCTGAATTAGAGGTGTGGGAAGGATGGGCCCACAGAACCTGGCACCCAGCAGAAATCCCAGAGGGGCTGCGGGCAGGGAGGGAGGGAGGGACCCAGTGGGTAGGACTGGACCTAGAGCTTTGTGCCACAAAAAGCCCTGCTGGGCCGGCCCCTTCCCATCACAACGGCACTGCCTGGAGCGTGCACCCAAGAGCTGCAGGCTGGGGCCTGGGCCTTTACTGCCCAGGGCCTCCGTTCCCCGTCTGTAAGAGGGGATAATAACAGTCCCCTTCTCACAGCGCTGTTAGGAAAATGACACAGATTGATTTGTGTAAAAATCTGAAAACTGATGCTTTGCTACTCTTTCCGTGGTTGATTTTAACATGTTCGCCAAGTATTCTGGATCATCTTGTGCAAATTGATCTCTGCCCTGATGAACTCAGCAATGGCATGTGACTTTTGGGGTCACTAATATGCAGATGGAACTGACGTGGGTCACCTCCCAGCAAAATCAAGAGCCAACACACTCTTTAGTGTCTTTTCTTCTATCTGCCATGAAACTGGGGACATGCTACTTAGAGTTTCTTCCACCTGCCAGAGCAAAGGTGCCACGGAGCAGGGACCCTGCAACCCACAGTGGACTTGCAACCTGGGGAAGAAGTCAGCCTTTGTCATAGAGGCCACTGGGGTTCGGGAGCCTTTTGTTACTTCACTAAAACCCAACCTGTGTCCCTGGCACAGTATCTTGCCTTACCTGCTCTCAGTCCAACAGGGAGCCATAGTAACTAGATAAGGACTGTGACAGGAGAGAACAGAGGGGTGACGGGGTACCAAGGACCAGCACCAGATCCCTCCAGGAAGGACTGGATGAGAGGAACCTTGAAAACCTTCTCCAGTTGAGCTGGGAGGAAGGATTTCACAACAGGGTGGTGCCCACATTTCCTCGCTTCTCACTCCGCTGCACGGGGTATACATGTGTTGTCCCACTTAGTCCATAAGTGGTCCTATAAAAGAGATGACAGTGGTGACAACGATGACGGTGGTGGTGATGATGATGGTGGTGATAGTGATGGTGGTGGTGATGGTGGTGATGACGGTGGTGGTGATGATGATGGTGGTGATGGTGGTGATGATGGTGGTGATGATTGCCGGAGTATGACTGCCTGGGCAAAATAACTGGGGGGGGGGTGACGAATAACTTGTGTACGTTGATACAGCAGGAGTAGGAGCCGTTTATTGCAGGACAGGAGCAGTATTTATACATTCCACACAGCTTATCTAATTAGCATAAACTAGATACATCAGTCAACCAATCAGGAATCTCTACACCTAATGGCTCTGTTTTGTTACTTCTCAAACCACTCCCTCTGACATTTTGC
>NW_026000185.1:1044282-1157050 GCF_001458135.2 Marmota marmota marmota | reverse complement strand
TGGTGATGGTGATGATGGTGATGATGATGGTGATGATGATGATGGTGATGGTGATGATGATGGTAGTGATGGTGATGATGATGGTGATAGTGATGATGATGGTGGTGATGATGATGATGGTGGTGATGATGGTGATGATGGTGATCATGATGGTGGTGGTGATGGTGGTCGTGGTGATGGTGATGGTAATGGTTATGATGGTGATGTGATGATGATAGTTATGATGATGAAGGTGATGGTGACGGTGATGGTGGTGGTGGTGGTGAGGAGGAGGAGGAGAAGGATGGCAATGATGACGACTCCTATCTTTAAAATGGCGAAGCTGAAAGAAGCTTTTAAATCTTAAGCAAATTAATCAAAGTCCCAAGTGAAAGAACTTGGGCCCAAGGAAAGCTCAGAAACCTCCAGCACATTACCCCATCTCTAGCCCCTCACCTTCCACCTGCCACCTCATCTCATTTGTCAGGGACAAGTGGGAGGTGGCTCATTAAAATGAAGATTAACCGGCCACCCCGGCCTGCCATGGCAGGAAAAGCTCTCAGATGTCCCCATGGGCTCTGCCCCCTGGAATCATACCCTCCTGTAATTCCTCCCCTGGAGCACTTGATTCTGAGCACAGAGGATGGCACAGGTGGGGGACATCACCCTTGGGGTGACACATCACTAGGCAGGACGCAGTCTTGGCATGCTGGAGACTCTTCCCAGCCCTGAAGAAGCGAGCAGCCATGCTGTGTACCGTCTCTGGAGAGGCCACGGGGCAGGGAGCCACAGGAGACCTGGGCTGAGAGTGGCCTCCAACTCAGCCAATGAGAAACCGGGGTTCTCCATCACACTCTGCAAACAGATGAATTCTGCCCACATCCTAGATGCGAAGTGGGTTCATCCCTCACTGGGCCTCAGACGAGAAGACAGGCCACCCAGTGCCCCAATGACAGCCTTGAGAGGTTCTGAGCAAAGGACCCAGCAAACAGAGCCCAGATTCCTGGCCTGCAGAAGTTGTGAGATAACAAATGTGCATTACTTTCAAGTGCTAAACTCAGGGTGATTTGTTTTGCAGTAATACAAACTAGTCTACCTGCCCAGTCCAAATCTCTAGGATAAGACCCAGGACCTGACACTTTCATTAAAATGCTTGGGTGATTTCTTTTTATTTGTGCTTTTTAGTTACATATGACAGTAGAGTGCATTTTGACATATCCTACATACGTGGAGTGTAACTTCCCATTCTTGTGGTTGTACATGACGTGGAGTCACACTGGCCGTGTGCGCATATATGAACACAGGAAAGTGATGTCGGATTCATTCTACTGTCTTTCCCATGCCCATCCCACCTCCCTTCCCTTCATTCCCCTCTGTCTAATCTAATGAACTTTGGGTGATTCTTAGATGTGCTAAAATCTGAAAACTACCAGTGTAATGGTCAAGCACCGCCATCTTGAATTTGCATGGCCATGAGCAAGTCACCTAGCCTCTCTGGGCCTTGATTTCTTAGTACAATCGTGATGTGTATCACAGGGTGTAACGACACAAAGTGCAGACCTGGAGCCTAAGAAAGGGTCAAAACCCTGTAAGCACCACCACTGTCCATCTTGAAGGATGCAGAGGGGACAGCAGGGGGGAGGCTGAGAGAAGTGGCATTCCACACAGACGCAGCAGCCCGGAAACACGGGAGCTCTGGGGTGGTTAATGATGGGGGAGAAGTGTTGGTGTCCCCAGCCGGAGACCACACTCCAGGCTGAGCTGTGCACCTGTGGCCACGAGGGCGCACACACCGGGGAACTGCGGGCATCTCTGGAGGAGCGCGAAGGATTTATGGAAGGATTTGAGGTCGTGTGGAAGAGGGGGTAAGAAGATGGGGCTTTGCTCTGGGTGGAAAGCTCCCAGGAAGCTGGGTGAGTGTGTGATCAGGTACTAACTAGGGAGAAGGGAAAAGATGAGGAGGGAGGAGGGCGGGAAGCTGTCACGGTGGAGAAGCAGTGGTCACTCGCGTCAGCCAGGGCGCAGGCCGTGTGGTCACTTCGGTGGTTTGGACACTGTTTGGTCTGTGTTCTGATGTGACTGGACAGCAGCCTTGATTTGTCTAGGTTCATCACAATCACAGAGTGGCCTAGGTCTGCTCTGTCCTCCGCCCCATCCCTAGCTGTGAAAATCCTAGCTATTCTTTAGGGTCCATCTCAGAGCCTTCTCCTCCATGAAGCCTTCTCGACCCGTCCTGATCCCCAGTGGGACCCCTCCTCCATAGACCCCTTTGCTCAGAGCTTTCCACACTACAGGCTGCTCCGTGTGCAGCAGGGGAGGGTCTGAGGACCCTAATACAGTAAGGGTTCAAATACAGACGGCCTGGGCCAGAGGCCAGAGGCCAGACACTGGGAAAGGGCCCAGAGGGGTAAGCAAGAGCTAGAAGACTCCATCCCCTAGTGACCATGAGGAGACCAGGCTCAGTGGGAAACCCCAGGAGCCCAACCTGCCCACCAGGGAGCAGGGGCCGCAGTGGTGAGACTGAGGAGCGCCACCCGTGAACCTGGGAAAACGTGACTCAGAGGTGGAGGACACACTTATTTGTACACTATTTGAACAACTGATTAGTTAGTCACAAAGATCATCCTTCTTGGACCTCCATCAGGTGCAAAGAGATGAGCTCATCATAATCAGGAATCCAGTGTTCCCACGGGCACGTCCTGGCACACACAGGGCTCAGAGGAAGCTGGAGCCCCTGGAGGTGACTCCCGGTGACAGCAGTCCCTCCGCAGACAGATTCAGATAACACACCTGGAAGAGGAGATGGTCCCGGGGATGTGGCTCAAGCGGTAGCGCGCTCGCCTGGCATGCATGCGGCCCAGGTTCGATCCTCAGCACCACATACAAACAAAGGTGTTGTGTCCGCCGAAAACTAAAAAAAAAAAAAAAAAAATTATCTCTCTCTCTCCCTCTCTCTCTCTCCCTCTCTCTCTAAAAAGAAAAAAAAAAGAGGAGACGGTCCCCATCGTCCTTTGAGCCGACTCCTGTTCTATTTAATCAGCCCTGACTGACTCTAAGGAATCCTCAGGAAGGTGCTCGCAGCCCATCTATGTGAGACAATCGCGTCATCTCCAAGACGTTCCAACTTCCGAGACTTTTTCTTACACATGAATGATTACTTCTTCATAAAAGTAGAAGCTCATATCGCAGGATGTTGCAGGACCCGACACAATGTATCGGCGCCATTGACCAGTGTTTGAAGTGTTAAGCTCGCTCCAAGTAATGCTCTAGGCTCTTTCTATTTTTTTAATGATTTTATTGTTCCAACTAATCCTTGTTCTTTCCAGCATTTCAACAGAGTAGAACTGTTTGACTGATAATGGATTACAAAGGAAAGAAAGGTCCTCACCACCCGCTCGCTCTTTAAGGCAAACCATCCATGGCCACCATCAGTTGTTGGGTGACTACTATGTTCGTACAGTGATTACTGTATGAATTTTTTAACTGTTATGGTAGAAACACAACTTGAATCTTCAGCATCCAGGACTCCCGTGTTAATAGGTGCGTTTTATCATACAGTCTGTATGCACAGTACCTGGATTTTCATCTTAGGAAACGGACACTGTGTACCACGGGGCCACCCTCTCCTCGCTCCCCGCAGCCTGAGAGCTGCCTATCGACTTTCAAGCTCTGTGAACTTGCTTCCTCCGGGGAGCCCTGGGAGCAAGATGGTGCGGCCTCTGTCCTTGCCGTGACCGGCTCCTCTCACTTACGTCCTCTCCTCTGGGCTCGTCCAGGTTATTGTGGACGGGACGTTCTTCTTTTCTGAGGCTGAATAATATTCCTCTGTGCATCTCCACCACATTTTCTTTACCCACTCATCCCCCGGGGACTTCAGGTGGCTCCACCTTCTGCTACTGTGAATGACGCTGCGGTGAACACAGGGTGACAATGTTTCTTTGAGATCTGTTTGTAGCTCTTTTGAAGATGTCCACAGAAGCAGGACGGCCAGATCCTACGGCAGTTCTAGCTCTGATTTCTCCAGGCCTGTCCATGCCACTTCAGAACCCTCTATCAGTCTCCATGTCCACCTGTCCAGCCCCAGGGTCCAGCATCCATGCCTCCACGCTAGCTCCTTTCTGATTTTCTGTTTTGTTTTTCTTTCATGGTCACCCTGACTGGTGTGAGGGGATGTTGTGGTTTTGGTTTCCTTTTCCTGATGATTAGCAACGCTGAACATCTTTTCATAAGCTGACGGACGGACATTCATATGTTTTCTTTGGAGAAATACCTATTAGAGACCTTTGCCCACTTATTTGTCTTTTGTTGTTAAATCGTAGTGGTTTTTTTTTTTTTTTAAATATATCCTGGATACTGACCCCTTAGCCAACACAGTCACTTCCTGGTATCCTTGGGAGGTTGATTCCAGAATCCCCGTGGATACCCAAATCTGTAGATGCTCAAGTCCTTTATATCAAATGGCACAGTGTTTGCATGTAACAAGTCATATCCTCCCGTAACTTTAAATCACTTCTAAATCACCTCGAATGCCTCATGGTGCAAATGTCATGATGCAAGTAGTCGTCAGGCTACATTGTTCAGGGATAGTGACGTGAGAAAGGTCTCAGCATGCTCGCTACCAGTGCAATTGTCTTTCTAGAATTTTCCATCCAGGACGGGCTGAGTTCACAGATGTGGACCCCCAGAGTGCCAAGAGTCGACTTTACATGTTGTGCAGGTTTTCTCCCATCACCTCAATGACTGTTTCCTTTGCGGCATCGACGTTCTTAGCGAGTGCTATCTCATTTAATCTTCACCAAGGTCCAGGGTGGCAGGAAGGTTCAGATGGGGACGCTGGGACCCAGGCTGGATCCAACGTTTGCCCAGGGCCACAGAGCCACTGTTCACATTTGTATATTCTGATCAAAAGCCCCTTGGCACTCTGCAGCAGGGACACTGCAAGCCCTTGTGGATGCTCAGAGGTGCCCACAGGGAACACCTGTCTCCACCACCTGATGAACTCTGACTCCACATTCTTCTGAATCCCCTCAGCCCTGCACACCCCACTTCCCCTCCAGGACTAACTCAGGGCCAGGGAGAGCAGACCTAGCCACCTCCTCTTGTCTGACACCTGGTGCTCCTCAGCGGTGCTCCCTTCCCTGGTGGGTCTGGACGGGTCCTCAGAATCCTCCCTGTGCAATGCTCCAGCCGCGGCTATCCATCGGCCTTGACACCCTGGAGAAGGACCGTCTCTGCCACCCTCGTCTTGATGAGCTTCTCCAGACTCTCCCTCATGCATCTCGTTAATTAAGATAATCATAAAACAGTGTCAACAGCAGCCTCATTCTGCCTGCCCTGAGCACGCTCCAGGCTGTGGGTCCGCTTGCCGCGTGGCTTCTCCCTTCACCTCCCACGGGGAGTTCATACGACCGACCGGCCGTTCCTCAGATGAGGAATGTAAGGTGGCTTAAGTGACGGGGAGAGAAGGTTCTGCCGGTACACGGGGGGGGGGCCGGCTTGCAACCTGCGGAGCTTGGCTGGCAGAACACTGTGACCCCCCCGCTCCGCGCCCTGTCCCCGCCCCCATCCGTGTCCCGAGGCTCTATATGCTGCTTGGCATGGACAGACATTCGCATGTCGGTTACAAGCATGATGATGCATGACTCAGAGCTCACAGTGCAGGACTGACTGACCTGACCACGGGCGGAAGGCAGGTGGTCGCTGCTCAGACCCCCGGGGGCTGGGCTGAGGGAGACGGCTCCTGACTCAGACCAGCTCCCAACCAGGCAGGAAGAGCGGCCTCGCGGCCCGGAGTCAACGCTGCCAAGATCGTGATCATCCACTTGCCCCACCCTCGGCCCTGCTCCTCCCAGGAGCCACGCTCACAGGCCTGGGGGCTCCCAAGGAAAGGGGGTGGCAGGCGGTTGGCAGAGGGGCCTTGGGGTTCTCTTAGCGGGAACAAGGGAGTGAGGAAAGGCAGGTCCCGGGGTCACCCCGAATCCCCTGGTGCACCCCCCCACCCTGTTGATGGCAGGGGCTGCTGCGCACGCTCCGCACAGAGCCCGCAGGCCCTGGGTCTGTCCAGAGACGCAGCAGTCCTCTCCCCAGACCTGGTCCTCTGCTGGACGTGACAGAGGGCTGGGTCACCTCAGAGGCCCTCAAGGCCAGCATTCCTTGCCTGCACCTTTCTTAGTAAGGAGAGAGGTGGGCGTCGAACTCCTCTGCCCCCCCCCACTCCCCCGGGCTCCAGCCTCCAGCCCTGGTGCAGACGTGCCCCTGGGCCCATCAGCCCCTCCACACCCAGCACCTGTTCAGGTCACTTGTGACCCCGAGTCCCTCCTCGGTGCCTCTGCCCACCAGGCTCACCCAAGGGACTGTGATGCTGGCCCACACCTCCGTGGGCCGTGTACTTTATACCAACCAAACACTTGTTATGCACACTCTGCTGGACGTTTCTGGACACTGTGGTCACCCTGCGGACGGCACCCTCTAAATGCTGGAGGGGACTCGCCCGTGCTTCCCAGTCAAGCTGAGGTCCAGCCTGGCTCCCACCCTCACCACCGTGTGACTCTGGGTAAATCGCCTCTTCTCTGAGCCTCGGTTTCCTCATCTGTCCACTGGGGACAGAGTGACAAGTGGACAGTGGTTACTCAAAGCACAAGAACCACTAGTATCACTCTGGTTATTTTTCCCTGCTGCTAAGAGCTGTTTCCTACTCGGGAACGAGGGGGTAAGTACAGAGGAGACCGAGGCGGCCCTTGACCTCCCGAGCAGAGGCACATTACTTCCTCAAGGAGGGGGAGCAGCAGACGTGGCCAAGGCTCGACGCCCCGCTCCCTGTGGGCCTCAGCCTCCTCGTCTGGAGAATGAAAATCTCAAGAGCACTTGGGACGCGGGCGGCTGTAGGGCGACGTGAGGTGAGGTGGGCACCTGGCCCAGGGCCGGGTCTCCAGGAAGCCTTCAGCAGCCGTCATGGTTAAAGGGGGGAGGTGGCCTCGGGACCACTCCCTGGGGTGAGCCAGACTCACGATCAGGCAGGGAGAGCGGCTGCAGGGTTCCACGAGCCCACGGGACCCGGGCACCGGGACAGGTGTCCTGCTCGCCCCCTCCTCCTGCCGACCAGCCCTGCAGCCGTGTGTCTGGTCCCTGAGCCCCTGACGCTGCTCCTCCTCGGGCTTCCGCGTGCTCCTCCAGGACTTCCCCAGGTGACACTTCCCCAGGGTCACCCTATTGGGTCTCCAAGCACAGTGCAGCCTGGAGTTATCCCCTGGGCAACCTGCACCCGTCACTGGGTGACTCCCCCACCCCTGGAGCCACCCTTCTGCAGCTTGTTCTAGTGGCTCCTCGGGTCCCTGAGGCACTCAGACCCCGTGGCTGCGCCTCGACACTCACCTTTATTGGCTCCTCCCCTTCTGAGGTCCACTTGGAACCCCTCGGTCCCAGGTCCGGGATGCCCTGGTGCCCTCCCCACCCCCGCCAGCCCGATCCTGCCTCTCCTGCCCTGCCAACCACCTGGAGCCAACACCAGGGCCGGGGACCCTCCACCCCCTGGTCAAAGTGCATCGTGAGCCCGCCCGCACTCGGCTCTGAGAGGCCTCAAGTTCTGACGCCTCCTGGTCACCCCGGGGCCCGTAGCTCGGCTCCTCTCATTCCTATCAACAAGCTCAGGGGCTCCAGGACGTCAGCATTGACATTCTACATTTTTAGAAGGCAATTTAGGGCCGTGGAGGAAAAAACACCAAGTTGAAGATTAAGATACCTGGATTCTTAAGCATTACCTGCAGGTTCAAAAAAGCAATATCCACAGAGATTAGGACACGGTCACTCCACGGGCCACCTGCGACCACTTATGATTTTAAGGTGTTTTGTTTTAATGATAAATTGTGCAGAGCAGTTAGCCTATAGCACACAGGAAGCTGAAAGCTTTTACATGATTTTTATCTCACTTAATTCCCACAATGACCCCATACTGTAGGTACAGGTACTGGTATTACTATCATTATTATTATTATCCTTCCCATTTTATGAATGAGGAAACTGACTTCTATAAAATTCTCCACTAATGCTTATAGTGTAATATAAGATCAAGTGAAGTATATGGAATGGTTTATTTAATATATGTCAGTTATATTCAAATATATGTGTGGAGGAAAAAAAAGACGGAGAGGTAATGTATTCAGATGTTGGCCAGTCAGGCTTGATGATGTGCCTGTGATCCCAGCAGCTGGGAGGCTGAGGCAGGAGAATTGCAAAATGGAGGCCAGCCTCAGCAATTTAGTGAGGGAGGCCCTCATCGGCTCAGTGAGACCCTGACTAAAAATAAATATGTGTGTGTGTGTGTGTGTGTGTGTGTACTCAGTGGTAAAGCACCCCTGGGTTCACTCCCCAGCACTAAAAAAAAAAACTGTCAGTCACCGCTGCCTCTGGGTAATAGGATTTGTCTTCTCTGCACCTAAGGTACTTGGTGACTCTGGCCATTCCCCCACCCCCAGGTGGGTCTCTGGGGCTCGGTTTCTCCTCCAGAAGAGGCAGGTGCCCGAGCCCAGGAGCTCGGAACCTGTGAAGGAAGCTGCGGAACCGGAGTCCAGCACCGGAGAGCCCGCAGCCATCACAGGGGTCAGGCCGTGGCGAGGACTCGGGGTTCGGATCAAGCCATGAAGGGTCACGGCAGGTAGAGGACATGGAAGGACGTGAAACCCACGACGCCCGTGAGCCTGGCTAGGCCCTCGGTCCTCCTGGACCAGCTGGTCTCCAACCGCAGACCACCAAGTCGCTTGGGCAACCTGGGCCTCGGGAGCCCAGGAGGAGGCCAGGGCGATATCTGTTCTTCACTCCCTCTAGTCACACAGCCAAGGCCAGGCCGAGACACCAGGTGCGGGCCACCCATCTGTGTTCCCATAAACCACGGACCAGGTGGGCACGAGGCCTCCGCAGGCAGCGGTGGACATCACCAGCACGCCACGGACCACCGATCAGCACGCCCTCCACGCCTGTGAAGCCCGGCGCCAGCGCCTCCGGAGATGAGCACAGAGTCGCACAGACCGCTGCGTGCTGGCCCTGTCCCTACAGAGGCTGACGAGAGGGACGTCGGCCTTCCTGGCCCTGGAGTCCCGCCCCAGCCATGTTCGGGGAAGACCCAGCACCACAGCGTGGGCCCCCCGGTGTGCAGACCCGCCCGCCCAGGAGGAAGTGCTCCGAGCCTGGCCTGGCCGGCAGTGAGTCATTCAGCCACTCCTGACGCCACTCCTGGAGCAGCCGCGCGGGCAGTGGGCTGGGGACAGGCTTTCTGTGCCTCCCTGCTCCTGAGCCCCCGGCCTCCTCCACACAGTCCTCTGCCAACACCCCGAAGCCTGGCAGAGGAGAGGAAGCGCGAGACGCAGGGGAACCGCCCGAGCTGAGTGCCACCTCCGTTTAGTGAATATTTACATCCCACGGGCGAGAGCGCGTGGCGACAGAGGCCACTCCTAGTCACACGGGGCCTGCAGTCTGGTGGGAGAGACGACGATGAACACGGACCAGAAAAATGCGCAGCTCCAAACTGATCCAGGGGAAAAGAAGCAAGGAATCGTGAGGGAATCAAGTTGGAAACTGCAAGAGACCAGAGACCAGGAGGGGTGACGCTCCTGAGGGATGACACAGAGGCTGAGACCTGAAGGAGGGCAGGACTGCAGAGGAAGAGCGAGGGAAGGGCATTTCAGTCACAGGGAACAGCATGTGCAAAGGCCCCGAGGGAGGAATGTTTGGCAAGTTAGAAGCAGCGACCAGAGGGTGTGTGGCTGGAAGGGGCAGGCCTGGGGAAAGCAATGCAGACCAGGTCGAAGCGATGCAGGGGCATTTCAGAGACTTGCGCCACAGCAGGGAGTTGGGACCTGACTCCAGGTATCATGGTCTCGTGGGCTGAGCCTGAGACAAGGATTTGGTGCAGGAGGTTGATTTGGGGGTGATTCCTGGAAGCAGGATCAGGGAGCGGAGGATGTAGGAGGAAAGTCATGCACATGTGCGTCATCAAGGTCACCACTGGGGGCAACAAAAACTTGGTCCTGCCAGCACCTCCCAGGGTGGGCAGGACGCTCCCGGAAAGTTCCACCACAAGAAGGAAACAGCCCTTTCCCGTGGGTCGAAGGTCGCCCCTGGGCTGTCCATGCCACACTCCTGGACTCCACCTTTACACGGGCTCAGCAGACTCTAGAAGCACTCACAAAGGTCCCAGAACACAAAGCAGAAGGACGCCAGACAATCTGGCGAGGTGGATCCCGGTCATGTGACTCAGGCACAGGAGAGGGGGCTTCCGCAGCCAGGGTGGGCCTCACACAGTCTTGTAGGTAGGACAGGCCCGTCAGATTTGCAAGCTAGAAGACATGCACAGCCACGCCCCTAAAGAAACAAGAGGAATCTTGCCTGCGCCCACCTGGGGGCTCTGACACACTATCTCTTTGCATTAGGAATGAGTGTCCCCACCTGTCAGGTGCGGGGGCTTCCAGTGCTCCCAGGGACCAGCTACCTCTCCTTTCCGTCCACGTCAAAGCTGAGTTTTAGACACTGATGCTCAGCCTCTGCTGAGGGGACTCACAGGAGGTGACCAGCGGCGAGGACCGGACAGCCGGGGAGTCAGAGGCCACCTGCCAGGAGGGTCGCCATCCGGAGTCTCAGAATCCTTCCCCTTTCTTGTGCCTGTATAAAGCCTGGGTCTGTTTTGTTTTGTTATATATATATATATATTTTTTTTTTTTCCAAAAAGGGGGCTTAAGCTGTTCTTGCAAGGGTGAGCACTTTCGGAAGGTTCTGGAGTTGCATCTGTGCTGATGGATCTCATCTCCTAGAAAACCCAGGCTAGGCCTTATCGTCCCGATCAGTGACACAGAGTGTCGGCCTTGCGAGGTGCTTGGCCTGTGGCCGCGGTTAACCCCGCCCATCTTGCAGGATGGAGACTGAGGCTCAGAGCATGTGCCCCTCACAGATCCAGCCCCCGGGACAGTGGAGCTGGGAGCCCCGCAGGGGCTGCAGCAGACACCCTGTGCGGTGCTCTGGTCAGGGGCTTTGCTCCCCGGGGCCACCTCCAGGGCAGGGGGTGCCACAGCCAGCTCTCCCGAGCCCCCGCGCTCTGCCGGCCTCCTCCACAGCAGAGCTGTGCGCCAGGAAGGCTGATTATAAATTCTGGGTATTTATAGTGAGCTTCTCCACCCAGGGCTTCCAGCACCTCAAGGGACTATTTACAGAATCCTCCCAGCAGCGCCCGCAGGGAAACCGAGGTGAAGTGACAGGGCGACGTCGGCCCGCGGAGGAGCCCTCGGCCAGGGGGGCCCTGCAGGGTGTCCCTAAAGCAAGCGCTGGGGTTGACCAGATAGCTGTCAGCAAGGCAGTGAGCAAGAGGACACCAGTGGACACACACGTCCACACCCACAGGCCACGGAAGGGGCCACGGAACCTGGTGCCTCCAGGTTCTCATCTGGAAAGTGGGGCTGTGCGGCTGTGAGATTCCAGCGAGTTCAACCAGGGGAAGAAGCTGACCAGGAGCAAAGCTTCAGAAAAGTGAGCTCCTTCCCGTGACCACAGTCATCATCCTTACAACTGGCCCAGTGGACAAGCTGGCCCGTGGGTCTAACAGGCGAAGAAATGACTCTTGATGATTAAATTTCACTGGGTGTGATGTTGCACACCTGTCATCCCAGCAGCTCGGGAGGCTGAGACAGGAGGATCACAAGTTCCAAGCCAGCCTCAGCAAAAGCCAGGCCCTAAGCAACTCAGTGAGACCCTGTCTCTCAATAAAATACAAACTAGGGCTGGGGATGTGGGTCAGGGCCGAGTGTCCCCGAGTCCAATCCCTGGTACACCCCCAAAAAATAAAAAATAAAAAAACCTTTGTGCTCCTTGGAATACTTTCCTCAAAGAAAACTTGACAGAACCGCTCTAGTTGGAGTCAGGGATCGGAAGGACGGGCAACAGGAGCCCCAGACTCAGACTCACCCTGAGCTGTCGGGTTAGACAGAATCAGAGCCCACAAAGATGTCTTGTCCCAACTCCAGAACCCAGGTGTGCTCTGTTACCTGCGAAAGGAACTGGGATCTCTGGTCAAATCATCCACCCTTAAAACAGGGAGATCATCCTGAGTGACTGGGGGTGCTAACGTGATCAGATGAGATCCTTAAGAGCAGCAGGGGTCAGAAGAGGTCGGAGCAGTGTGATCCGGCACCTAACCCACTGTGGGCGGCATGAAGATGGAGGAAGAAGGCGCCATGAGCCAAGGAACAGAGGCGGCCTCTAGAACCTGGCAAGAACAAGAATGGGTTCTCCCCAAGCCTCCAGACAGGAGCAACACCTGTTTTGGCCCGCTAAGACCTGTCTCCGACTTCCTGTCCAGAGCTCTAAGAAAGCACCTTTGTGTTTCTTAAGCTACTCCAGGTCCAGTCATTTGTTACAGCAGCAACAAGAAACAAGCACACCCTGGAAGCACTGCCAGTCAGTCCCCATCACTGAAAGCTCTGGGCCGGGTGGGCTCCAGCCCTCAGCACCCACGACACGGAGGGCCGAGAAGCGTCGAGCACCCCTCTTCCTGCACAGGCAGCGGTCGGTACCCAGCATTCCAGGACTTGCTGCACGCCCTGACCTGCTGGTGTCCGCCTCTCTGGGTGCCAGGACCCGCCCCAGTTTCTGGCAGGAGGGGAATCCCAGGGAGCCCCCGCGGAAGGTGGAGCTGTTTTCCGCTCAGCAACTAAACGTGTCAGCCAAGAGCAGCTTGCGAGTGTGTCCTGCCCCCGGGAGACCTCTGCTCCTCTCCTGTGGGACGTGGACAGACTCGGCCCTGCGCCTGCCTGCTCCCCGCGCCACGGTACCCAGAGCCGCGCAGGGCCAGCCCAGGACAGGACAGGACAGGACAGGACAGATGAGGGGAAACCTGGTTCTGCCCTGGTCTGCTCTGCCCCGACCCCTGGGTGGACTGTCCGCGATGGGCAGGGTCCTGAGGGTCCTGGAACAGACGGACTCTCCACAGATGCCCAGAGCAGTGCTCTCGGGCCTGCAGCCTCCCCACGGGAGCCACGGGGCCTTTAAAGTCCAGGCCGTGGCCATTCAGTCAGAGTTCCCAGGCCAAGGAGGCAGCGTTTAGAGCTTCCCGGGTGACACCCTCAGACCAGGAGACCTCAGAGCGGGGGTCCCAGACCCTCAGTCTCAGCCTCACCCGGGGCTCGTTAGGACGGCAGAATCCCAGCCTCGACGCAGACCTACGAATCAGAGCCTGCACGTGAGCGAGGTCTCTGGGAGCTCCCAGCCCAGCGTTGGAGACTCTCAGGAGTGGAGCACAGGAGCTAAGCCCGGGCCACTGCGTCTGAGTCTGTGGGGTCTCTGCCACCTCTCAGCCAGGAGGCCACGGGAGAGTGCAACCTGCGAGCCCCTCGGTCCCTTCTCCTCTCCTTCTCCACATGCACAGGGCTGCAGCCAGCCAGGAAGCCCCAGGGGTGCACAACAGTCCTGGGAACCTGGCAGGGCAGCCGCACACAGCCTGGCTCACAGCCTGGCTCAGAGGAAGAGGTCCAGGGGACCCTGAGCAGGGACAATTAGGAAGGCCTCCTATGTAAAAAAAAAAAAATATATATATATATATATATATACACACACACACACACACACACATATATAAAATTCCAAGCGTATCATCAGGTTCACTAGGAAACAGACCCAGTTTTATTAAATATTAATATGATTTTAATATTTAAAATATTCTGCCCTCTATATTGTCAGATGGATCATGTCTTGACCTCCCAATTCTAAAATCTACTGTGTATGTACATGAGTGTGTGTGTGTGTGTGTGCGTGTGCGTGTGTGTGTTCACACTCATGGCCTCATGAGAAAACAAGGACCCATCCGTTGTACTTGAAGAACAACAGAAGCTTCTGGGTGATTGGGGGGAGTGTCACAGAAAGCGACTAACTGAAGCTCCGCAGCCCGTGTGACCAGAGACCAGGAAGGACACTGGAGAAGGGTGACTTAGAGGGAACGCCGGCAGCTCTGGGAAGAGTTTTAAAAACAGGAACAAGGATTTCTCAGTTCGCAGTCTCCCTGGAAGTGGCCTCTCCTGTGGAGGCAGGCAGGCTATACTTAGAAGGAGATGCTGGGTGAAGAGCAGTTCTGCTACTATAAATTCTCCTCCAAGAGCCAAACACATGTGTGCGCGCACACACATAAATACCATATAGATGCAGAGATAAATCCGCGCATGACATTCAGCCCTTCCTAAATTGGGACAAAAATATAAAATTACTCCTTTTTCCCCCTGGCTACTGTGAGACAAGAAGGAAGACATGTCAGGCCAGGAAGATGATCTGCAATGAGTGCAGCTCCCTCAGCCTCTGAATGGTGAGTGTCCACGTCCGTGTGCTTCCAGTCTTGGTGAGGCTGCCAGTCCAGTGTCCACCGCCCCAGGTGCGACTCAGACCAACGGCCTTGACGGCACCCGAGGGCTGGCCCGCGCGCAGGGCCTCAGGCCCCACCGGGGACCTGCTGAGCCGGAACCAGCTTGGCGCGTTCCCCAGGGCGCACTGGTTCAGAAGCGCTGACGCGGCTCACCCCGGTGGGCGAAGGGGTTCAGCCACCGCGGAAAGTCACCTGGAGTTTAGAATTCACCCTGGACCCGCAGGGGGGGGTGTCATTAAATGAAGAGATCCCTCAGGTGACCCAGCGCCAACCCCTTGGCTCTCTCCACCCGCGCAGATGACAGATCCGAGACACGTTCATCTGAATAACTGCAAAGACCTTGGAAACCAGCGGCCAGCTCTGGACGGCCCGGGAGGCTGGGAGGCATTGCACAACCAACTGGTGATCCATCAGCCTCGGCCTCCGGCCTCCCAGGGCTCCCAGGGGGGAAGAGAGGGTTCATGTTGCAGGGCAGAGGGTTTGGAGGAAGTTTCCCTGTCTCCTTACAGAACTGAAAAGCGTCAGATAAGTACTGACAGATAAGCTCCAGTAAGTACTCAGACCACTGATGGATGGATTGGCTCCAAGATGGGCAGGGGAGCAGATGGAACTGGAAGAAAAAAACAGACCATCTCCCCCCAAACTTGCTGAGTCCGATGAAGAAGTCGATGCAGACGTCGGGGATTGGACGCAGCCGGTGCGATCAGTCTTTCCAACTTTGCCTGGAGTTCCATGTTGGGCGGGGGAATGGCATCAGCTTAAAAGTTAATTACAAGCAAGAAGCAAATCATGCGGCTGATGTGCGCATCACAAACAAATTAAGTTCCTAAAATAGGCAACGCACCATTGGAACAATGGTTCATGAACCCAAGGGTGCGTGGAAATAATGGGGAAGGTGAGCAGACTAATAGCTAAAATATGTGATTTAAATGAGGGCGAACTGCAGATATTAACCGAAAAGGGAAACACGATCCACTTCTCATTTTGTAAGCAACAAGTCAAGTGGAATGAACCAGGAGGCCACCCCCCGTGGACCGAGGAGGGAGGCCCCGGTGGAAACTGAGCTCCCCAAAGAGGGAGAAGCAGCTGGAGTCAGGGAATCAGGGCAGGGGGAGGGGCTGACCAGCAGGGCAAGTTGGAGGCTGTCAGCAGCAGCCTCCCAGCACAAAAGGGCAGATCCAGAGCTGTGTGGGAGAGCAAGCTGGAGTGTAGAAACCTGGAAATTAAGTCCAAAGTCTTGAATGTACAAACCACGGCACCAAACACAGAGAGGGTAGGGGACTTTCCCAAGGTCACACAGTGAGCTTCAGAGGCTGGACGTGGATCCCAGTCTCCTGCCTCCAGGCCACACTTCCTTCCCATGCAGCCCAGGGTTGCTGACCACAGTGTGTCTGCAGGGTCAGGGGGGAGCCGAAAGAAGAAACTGGCCTGATAAGGGAGACTAGAGGCCAACGGGGTCCAGTAGAAATCCAAAGTGAACCTCACAGGAATCAAGAACTTTCTAGTGGCCGTCTCAATTCAGAGGATCCACATCTAGTAGCCACCTACAGTTGGTGATGACCTGGTCGGTGCAGCTGTAGGGAGAACTGGGGAAAGTCAGTTAAAAACCAGAAAGTGAAAAACGGTCTCTCAATGAGACCACGGCCACAGTCCCCACCAGGAAGAAATAAGGATCAAATGTTCTGGTTTTCAGGAAAAGCGGAAATCCAGGCTTCTCAGGTGGAAGGGTCAATGTTAGTGCACCCACTAAATTGTGTGTGTGTGTGTGTGTGTGTGTGTGTGTAGTTGTGCTAAGCAGAACTCGTCTGGGAACTGGATCTGACCTGTGAGCCCTCAGGTCTCATTCTCTTACGTAATCAAGGAGCAGCTCCACTGATGAGCATCTGGGTCTTCCTTAGGAACCTGACCCTCATCAGCCCCCCGTAGAGCCCAGGCCAGCCCCAGCTGTCGCTCCGCCACCATATGAAATGCAACATGTGGGCTTCCCTGGGCCTCCGTCTCCTCATCTCTAAATGGGAGTGACCCCTTTCCTGGGCATGTTTCAGGGACCAAACCGGAAAAGTGAGTGTAAAAAGCAGCCTGTCCGTGTCGGAACTCTGCACGCACCTAACGATTGCTACCAGAACATTCTCGGACAGCAGGGCCTGGCCAGCCGTCACCGGGGCATCTGACACTCCAGCTGCTCTCCTGGGATTCCAACCCCGCTTATCTGCTTCTGTCTCTGGAAGAGCCTTCACCAGGAGTTCTCCGACTTTACCGTCACCTCATATCTGCTGTCACCTGCACCAGATGGTCACCTTGGTCACTGAATCTCTGATTCACTCAACAAACACTGCTGACACCACCTTCTACTGGCCTTTCTGGGAACTGGAGTGGACGCTGTGGGCTCCCCGTACCTTCTTGTATCCGTCTTTGTGCTCATCTCTCAGTTTCTGTGGTGTGCCCAGGGCACTGCTGCCTTCCCGAGGGGGCAGCCTCTGGACTCCAGGAGCCCTGGCACTCGATTGGCAGCCCTGCTGGGCACTCCTCAACCAGTGACTCCCGGGCGCAGCGTACCAAAGCCCACTGCTGCTGGACCAGGTAGGACAAAATGTGCCGTGCAGAGCTCCGGGCAGGGACAGGCTGAGGCTGGCCTCCCACATCCTTTCCGGCCTGTCTCCCAGGATCACTTTCCCAGTGAACCTCTTGCACGTGACTCCTCCTCGGGGGCCTGATTCAGGGAGCACCTGACCCTGACCCGGGACAGGCAGTGTGATTACTCCCCCACACCCCAGCTCTCCGGCTCCCCAGGGAGGCCGACCCGACCCGCCACGCATTGGAAGATGCTCTACGCGCGTCCTTCAGGGGAGGTGCTGTTTGCTTGGAAGGATGTCCTGATGGTTCACTGGGGGCAAGAATTGATTCCCCGAGGGCACGGGCACTACTGGGCGAGACTGCAGAGGAGAGGTGACCGTTTGGGAGAGGATGAGAGGGAGCATGTGTGTCCCCGAGCAGGACATGAAGGAGACGCCCGGGTGTGGAGGGAAGGACAGGAGCGTGGTGTGACATTGCCTCTGTCCCCAGCCAGAGCCCAGAGCAGGCAGAGCTGAGCCCTTGAGAACTCATAGGGACGGCGAGGACCGCCTCCGACCTCAGATCTGGGGCCTCTGGGGCCACCTGCCCTCCCCATGCACCCTGTCTGGTCATTCTTAGCACCTCCTGAGGGGAGGCTCTGCTGAACGCCTGGCTTTCCCACTAGACTCTGAATCCTGCAGGAGCAGGAACCAAGTCGGCCTTTCCACTGTGTCCTCAGCACCTAGAGGATGCCTAGCGCGCAGTAGGTGTGCAGTAAATATTTGTTGGTAACAAGTCAGTTAGAAAACCCACCCGGAAGACAGAAAAGGGCATTCCCAGGGCAGAAAACCGCGGTGCGTTTGCAAGTCACAGTTGTGCCGTGCGCCAAGGGAACAATGTGCACACAGAAAAAAAGATGTGGGTTGGAGAGACAGGGGACAGGGCAGACCTGGACGGACTTCCCATGGTCCCGCTCTGCTCCCAGCCAGCAGGCCCCAACAGTCCCCATCCGCGTCTGCAGCCCTGGTGAGGAGGGAGAAGGGGGTTGGTTTTTCTACAGTCTCCTGAGATAAGAAACCTCCCCCAGGCCAGGGAGGCGAAGTGCAGAAGGAGTGAGCCCCGGTGACTAGGGCGCATCGCAGGCGGCTGGGCCAGGAAGCCCACTCAGCCCAGAAAAAGAGACCTAGACCAAGCCCAGGCAAGTGTGGGGAGGCCGTGTCCCCGACGACCGTCTAGTTTCCCCACGATCATGACTTTTCCGAGAAGCAGCAGGGCTGGAGGACGCTACCTCCGTGGGGACTGGGGCAGAGAGGTTCCGTAGGTGGGGACCCACAGGCAGGGGGCTGACACACAGAAACGGATTCCCTCAGTTCTGGAGGCTGGAAGTCCCAGACCCAGTTCTGCCTTCTCCTCGTGTCCTCCAAGGTGGAGAGAGAGAAAAAGCAAGTTCTCACGCGCCTCGTCTTAAAGGAACACGGATCCCCTCCCGGGGCCACCCTTATCATCTCATCTGTCCTTAGCTGTCTCTCAGAGACTCTATCTCCATGCACTGGGGATCAGGGTGCCCCGATATGGACCTGGCAGTACGCGGCACTGAGTCCACTGCAGGGCGTTGGTGGTGATTCCAAGGGCAGAGAGGCCTACAGCAGCCATCACCGGCTCTGCCTACCAATTTGTCTCTCCTTCTGGTCTCTCTAGGTTCGTGGTGAGGCGAGACTTCCTGCACCTTTGACCACGGGACCAACCCTGTGGCCAGTTCTGCCCAGTGAGTGTGAGCAGGGTGCCTGGTGTCCCTTCTGAGCTGGACAAGGGCAGACCTGGCTCAGCCCCATGACCTGGCCCTTCTGCAGGAGGCACCCCTGTTTCTGCTCCTCCTCTCTCTCCCCTCCCGTCCCCTCTCCTAAATTGGGGAGAAGTCCCTGTTTTCAAACCCTCTACTACACACGTGGGAATTCATTATGGACATTCTGGATTCTGCTCTATTTTCCTGAAGAGTAATAATTTTTTATTTGTCGTAGGAGTCAATTATTTTGATTGACTCAAACTGCAAACTCTACCAACTGGGCAGTGCCCAGCTCCCAGCTCATCTCTTTTATCTTTATCTGGGGTGTGTAGTTTGCCCCTGGCCTAGAGGCTGCAGAAGTCAGTTGGAGATGTGGGTAGAATTTATAGACAGGATGGTTGTTCCTCACCTAGGATTCACCCTGCCTTACTTTTCTGTGACGGTCATTATCTCTAACCTGGCCCTCTGGTTCTACGGGTCAGAAGGAATATGGGTTTTCTAGTCAAGTTTGAGCCACCACCACTCAACCTTTTGATGGTTGGGGTCAAAAGTATGCTGAGTCATAGCAAAGAGTAGAGAGTGCCGCTAGAGACCCAGAATCTCTGTGAATATTTGCCTACATCAACATTTTTCTCTGTTTGTCACAAGCCTGTGAAAACTTCATCTAGATCTGAAAGAGTCCAAGAACTGGCGCAGAATCGCCTCTGAGTTTGTCCCACTTCCCATCCCACCTATAGCCCTGGCTTCTCATTCTGTCCTCACTAGGAAAAGTGTGATTTCTGTGGGGAACTTCTAGCGTCAAGCCCTTTGCTTGACGACCGGCCAGTTAAAAAAAAAAAAAAAATTGCAGTTTTATCCTCACTTTACTGAAGGGAACCTGGAGTCAGAGAAAATATAAAGATTAGCAAAATCTCAAAGTACAAGGTGATGGTTCAGCGCTTGCCCTGGGGAGCGGGATGTTGGTGGAGACAGGGTCTATCAACAAAGAGACATCTGCTGGGCGCTGCTCTGAACTATTAATAAATCAGACGGGTGTCTTCTCTGAACCGTCCTGCCCAGGCTGGACGACAGCCCAGGCCAAGAGTATTGGCACCCTGGTCCTCGGCCGTGTCACCTTCCTGTCACTTTCCACTGGAACTCCACGTGATTCCAAGTTGACGTCCGAAGTTGAGCACAAACTTCACGAGAGAGATGCCAGTTCCAGTCCATCTGCTTTGAAATTTCCCCATGTGCCTATTTAAAAATCACAAACACCACCCCCCCTTCCTGTTTTGCTGGTGGGACAATAAATTGCCCTTTCTGGGCGACAACTTGGAAATATCTTATTAAAATGGTTCAGACCTTTTCTCCAAGGAATTTCACTTCTAGGAACACAGCCGAAGGGAAGAACCACAAAAGCACACTGAGATTTATGTGCAAAGACGAATGCCATAGCATCATTTGTAATAGTGAAAAATTGCAAAGAATTGAAACGTCCAAAAGAAGAAAATGGTTAAATAAAATATGACACAGCAATACCTAGAATATTAATAGGCAACTGCTAAGGACCGTGTCCCTCTGAAGGAATGCTGATGTGTGTGGTGCTGAACTAAATAAAATAAAGCAGAACTTGGATCTCCATATAACAGGATCCATGTACAGATGCACGTGTGTTGCATATGCATGTCCAGACCTGTGTCCAGACCTGTGTCCAGACCTGGAAGGAACATACAGAAAATGTCAACAGTGTTACTGTGCCTAAGCACTGAGATCATACACAGTTTTTAAATTTCTTTTTTTTTTTCTCATACCACTTCCTAGAATGAATATGTATTGCTCTTTAAAGTCCAAAAAGACATATTTAAGTAATAAATTCCATCGAGAGAAACAAGAATGCCCATGGGCGGAGATGATGGCAATTCATATCCGTGAATGTTGGAATATCAAATATTCATGGAAAATAAGTGAATCTCAAATCAAATACTTTACATCCATGTGAACTATTGTGACCGCTGCTACACAGCAGTGACCACGTATCAGTGACCGACTACGAAGGCATCTGTTCAGCCCGTGAGTCTGTGAGCTGCCTGGGGTTGGCTGACACAGGCTGAGCTCCGTGGGTCTCTCTCTGGGTGCACAGGGACTGCACGGCTGGGCTGGGCTGGGCTGGGCGCACAGGACCTCTGTTCCACCTGCTTCTCGCTCGTTCCGGGGACCCGTGGGCCAGGGCCTGGCAAGTTCTTCTCACGGTACAAGAGGGCAAGCATTTTCCAAGCCCTGGGTGACATCACACCCGTGTGACTCCATCAGCTAAGTCAATCATACAACCACACCCCAAATCAAGGGACATCCCGCCTCTTTAGTGAGACGAGTTGCGACAGCAAAAGTCAAAGAGCGTGAGTCACAGAGGCCGGTGAGGAACTGGGGCCGCTCCCTCAATTTGCAAATGGCTGGCAGACGCTTGCCTGTCGTGTGAGCTGGAGACCAGGACTTAGCAGGTCCTGGGGCAGTTAGTGACAGGTCCCCACTCCACCACCACCACAGCCAATGGCTTGCTGGGCATCAAATGCGCCCACTTTTCCAAATGTCTGATGACTCGAGTTTGCTTGCTGTTTGGTCTGTGGGTCGGTTGGCTTGGCTCTTCCACGTCGTTTAGCCCTGAGTTCTCTTTGGAGCCTTCTGAGGACACAAAGGAGAATAAACGTTCAGAAGGGAAAGCTATTTGCCCAGGAAACAGCGAGGTCAGCGCCCCACCACATAGCCACACAGACGGGGTGCTGCCAAGCGGTGGCCACAAGACACACGCGACTATTAAAATATTAATAAGTTAAGAATAAATAAAATTTGAAATTCAGTTCCTCAATCCTGCTGGCCACCTGTCAAGTGTTTGAGAGCCACACGGGCCTCTTGGCTCTCCTAAAGGACAGCAAAAACACAGGACAGTCCTCTCTGCAGAAAGCACCAGTGGTTGGAACTGCTGCGTATGGCGCCCCTGACCTGGCCTTGAGCTGTCCCCTGGAGCTGTGCAGTCCAGCGGTCTCATCACAGCAGGCTCCGTAACCTGCGCTCAGGGCCCTCTGGACCACTCATCTCCACCTCATCTCCCACATCCTTTGGCTCCAGAGCTTTTGCAGTTGACCACACGTATGTCGTGTTGTTCTGTCTCCGGACTTTAGGGTTTTGGGACATTCAGTCCCTGGATCCAGAAGGCGATCGTCCCACTCGTCACCTGACCTCTCAAGGCTGAGTTCCATTCTGCCCTGACTCACGTGTTCTCCTCCACCCGCAGGCCCCAGGTCCTGAGCTCACCTCATCCCCGCCCCTCAGTGGGGCTGTGAACTCCGTAAGGACTGGACATCTGGTCTCATTCCGCTTATTGAGGTGGCCCTGCACCTGACCCGCCTGCAGATGAACCTCTCATGCCTGCGCCACTGGCCACTGGGACTGCCGGCGGGATGCGTGGAGGGTCTGTGGTTCATTTTCATCCCCACATTGCGGTCACAACTGGGACGTTTGCAGGTACATCGGTCAAGGTCCCCTGGAGAAGCAGAAGCCCTGGGCTGTGTGCACAAGACGAGACGGAGAACTTGAAATGAGCTCGTGCAATTATGGGGACTGAGACGTCCCATGACCCGCCATCTGTGAGCTGGGAAGCCAGCGTGGGGCTCCGTCCAAGTCGGAAGGTCTGGGAGCCAGGGGATATGACGATGTGGATTCCAGTGACACAGAAAAGAAGGGACGAGCTCCTTTTTCCACATGGGGCGGGCAGGTCTTCTGGACTCGGTCCACTGACTCAAATGCTCATCTCTTCTAGAAACACAGACACACCCAGAAGTTGTGCTTTACCAGCTATCTGGGCACCTCCCGACCCAGTCAAGTCACCACAAAAAACTATCCCAGAAGGTGGATAGAGAGGACATGGGTCAAAAACTCAACGGGTGGTGCCCGCACACTCTAAGGGCCTGCTAAGTGTTAGCATGTGTCTTTATACTGTGAGTCAAGTATACAGGCAGTGCTCAGTTATTGCTGCCTCAATTGGTAAAACAATAGACCTGAACCACTTTGAAGAATTAAGACCCCATGAGTTGTCTCAGGGCGACAGAAGTCCCTGGCATTTTTTTAAAATGATCCTCCAGAAGGAAACAGAGCTCTGATAATGCCCCCTCCAGACAGCCCCTGCCGGGGAGCAGCCCCATGTCTCCTGGGGAGGCTGTCCTCCTGACCGTGAGCCTGCTAAGACCAGCTCTGAGGGAGCTTGAGGCCCAGTCAGGACAATACCATAAAATGAGCACCCTCTGTGTACCGCTGGTTCTCAAATGGGGGCCACCGTCCCCTAACCCCTGCCCAGGGGACATCCTCCAATGTCTAGAGACAGTTTTGTTGGTCACAACTGAGGGACTGTGACTGGAAAGCCACGGGTGGAGGCCAGGGGCGCTGATGGTCATGCTCCAGTGCTCAGGACACCCCACGACCAAGGATCCCCTGTCCCCCAGTGCCCCTCGCCTTGTGGCCCAGAACCCTGTTCAGTCCCGAGGCGCTGACACGTAGGTCCCATTTAATCCTCGTGGTGTCACGAGGGAGGCACTGTCCTTGCCACCGTGGCCCCCACTTTCCAAAGGAGGAAACCGAGGCTCAGTCCTGCAGATGCCCAAGGTCACACAGCCAGACCCAAACCTGGTCCCCCGCCAGAGCCCCGTGAGGCCGCAGCGAGAACCCACATGTCATCTGCGGGTTGCTCAGAGGCCATGAGACTTGGGCACAGTGTCCCTGAGGTCTCCAAGCTGCTGAGGCCCACCTCGTCGGGTGACTCCGGTGACATGTGACACTGAAGGTCGAGTGCTCTGACACTGGTGCAATGGCACCGGCCGCTGCCCTCCCTGCTCTGGGTGTCACCTCGCTGTCATATGGCCACCGTCTCAGTGCTGGAGGCCTGGGTTCCCTCCCACCCGATCCTAAGGAAACAGAACTCGGCTTTGTGGCGGTCCCCGTGCGCCAGCTGGCACCCGGAACCCAGTGGGAGGCCGCCTTCCAGAGCAGATTCCTCCTGGCAGAAGCGCCATGCATCAGGGGCCCGAGCAGCTCCCGGGAAGGGGCATGTGGCGCAGGCCCTCACTGTTGGGGCCAAGTCACACGCGTGACCTGGACCAGGCGACCGGACCCGCGGGCTGTTCCTGCTCTCTCAGGGACAAGGCTCTTCCTGGCGCCTCCGCCAGAAGCAGCAGGGTCTTTGCTAAAGCCAGACTGTGTTGGCCCCGCCCCGGATCGTGCTGCCCTCGAAGATCCTGTGACCAACGCGGGCAGGAGACGCAGCCAAGGGGAGGAGAATAATCCTCTCTGCCACGGTCTGGGCCTGACTGTCTTTGGAAGGTGCCAAGAGAAGGCAGCAGCCGAACTGGAGAGAATATGCCGGAAAAGCTTCCAACACGTGGGAGTCGGGTTGATGGAGGCCTCCCCCAAGGCCAGCTCCCCTCACCCCACCAGCAACAGGAGGAAGAAGGGCCACCATGTCCAGCCCCCGCGTGCCAGGCTCTGCGTGACTGCCCCTCACCGTCACCCGTCATCGGCATACCCTTTCATGGACTGTGTGTCCACACAGAGGGGACAAACAGGGAGCCACCTGCAGGTATCTGCCACTGTCGTCCTCACTGTGACTACAACCGTGACCCTCACCACCACACGGCCGGGCAGGCGTCACTCCATGGAGCAACAGGGTCAACCGCGGCACAGACACGCTGCTTTGCCCAAGATCGCAAAGGAGGGGACGCCAGGCTGCCAGAGTCCAGTCCCGACGCGTCCGTTTAGTCCCCACCCCTGACCTGGGCACCGTGTCCCCCTCTGAGCGCGGGCTTCCTCCCTTGCAGAGCGGAGGGCGGGGTGGGAACACGGGTCACGGCAACGAGCCGACCCGCTTGTGTTCCACTGTGAAAATCGGCTCTGGGACTCGGAAAGGCCCAGGCGAGGTTGAGGGGCGTGTGGGGGACGAGCCCAGAGAGTGCTCAAGTGAGACCAGTGCCCAGGAAGCCCCAGGTGAGGGTCAGCAGGCAGAGTGGGAGGGACACGTGGACCCCCAGGTCTCCCTGCCGAGACCACCCTCCACTGGCCTCAGGGCAAGACAGGCCTCGCCCCAGCTCAAGGTCCTCACTCCTACCACTGCGCAGCCGCCGTTCCAAGAGCACACAGTGGGGCAGGGTGCAGCGAGGGGTGGCGCAGCGAGGGGTGGCGCAGCGGCCAACGGGCAGGACACTCCGGGTTCCATCCCCAGCGTCACAAAAAATAAAAAATGATTTTTTTTTAAATGAGCACACACCTCCCTGATGACAGTGTCCCCCACCCTCACCCAGACCCACGGCAGCCTCGGGACAGCAAGAAGGGCCGCGAGGGAGACCCTCACCACCTCAGATGACTCCGCTTGAGAGCTCTGGACGGTGACAGTGGGGAGCAGATGCCACCGTTCCATCAGCCACCACCATCTCATTACTGTCATCACCATCTCAACTGCCGGCCGGAAAGCGACCCTCTAAACGCTGCCCCCACAGCCCCTGGCCACCCCACCCTGTGGGCTTCTCTGCCCAGCCAGACCCGTTTCCTCCCCCAACCACGTGGGCTGGTCAGCCGGGAGGGGGGAGTGCAGGCCGAGGGTCCCTGCTTCCCTGTCCCCAAGGCAGGGGCGGCGCTGGCAGCGGGTGGGGGTGCAGGGCTTGATACGCAAAGCAGATGCGCCACAAACTCATAATCCCTGGGCACAGACATTCCGGGGGAAACGCTGCCGATTTTACCCACTCGTTCCTCTGAAAATAACTGCACACGCTACCTGCCAAGTTTCCGGAACAGAGCAAGTGCTGAGGAACCGGGGACTGTGGAGAAGGAGATGGGGCAGTCGGAAGGAAACCACACCGCCCTGCCCCACAGCGGGCCTCCAACAAGAAGGAGTCTCTGTGATGAACCTCACCACGTGAAATGCTCTTGATAGTAGCAATACTAATTGCTGCCCTGGGTAAATCAGCCACTCCGTCCTGGCTTTGTGCTTTCTAGATACCATTCCACCTCACTGTGCTGTACTACTAGTACTCCCTGTTTTGGAGGGCTAGGGGGCCTTAAGGGACAGGCACACGGGATGGGACCCAGGGTGCTTTACCACTAAGCTGCATTGCCAGGGCCTCGGTAAGTGGCTGAGGCTGGCCTTGAACTTGGGATTCTCCCGTCTCAGCCTCAGAGTAGCTGGGATTACAGGCACGTGCCACCACATCCAGCCAGTATCCCATTTTTACAGACGAGTACAGTGAGGCTCACGTAGGTTGGTAGCTTTCTCCCCCAGATCACACAGAACCAAATAGCGGAGTCAGGTTCAAAGCCTCTGACTCCCGAGGTCTCTCCAGTGCTTCATTCCGTGTGTTTAACAGAGATCCCGTGGGCTTCTGGGTGCTACAGGAGACTAGTTTGAAGACCACTGTAGTCACCAGGGAGGCGCCTCCAAAGATGGAAAGAAGTCAGCAAATAGGAAAAGTCCATCTAGAGGGGGACCAACAAGATCTGGTTAGAGATTGTCCTGATATTTAGGGGCTTTTTAAAAAATAATTTTGAGACAGGTCTCACCATGTTGTGCCTGCTGGTCTCAAAGTCCTGGGCTCAGGAGACCCTCCTGGCTGGGCACGGTGGGGCACGCCCTAATCCCAGCAACTCAGGAGGCTGAGGCAAGAGGATCCCAAGTCCAAAGCCAGCCTCAGCAACTAAGCGAGGCACTTAGCGATTCACTGAGACCCTGTCTCTAAATAAAATATAAAAATGGGCTGGGGATGTGGCTCAGTGGTTAAGCGCCCTGGGTTCAGTCCCGAGTACAGAGAGAGAGAGAGAGAGAGACTCTCCCAAGTAGGGAGAACCACAGGCACACACCTCTGAACCAGGTGAACTTCCCATTTTGAAGCAATGCTTTGTCATTAGACCTACGTATGCCCTGGTCTTGGCTGGAAAACCTGCAGTCCTAACAGTCACAGGAGGTATTCCAACTCTGGGTTTGACAGTTACTTCTGTCTTGACCCAACCTCTGTGGGAGAGGGCCGCCTTTCCAGAGAGGCACACAACTTCCGAGTGTGTGTAAGGAGTCCTCTGCCTGGCCCAGCGGTGCCCAGCTGTGGTCCTGAACACCAGCAGGCAGAAGGGACACAGCCGAGGCCACCTGGGCGCTGAGTAAGAGCCTGTCTGCAGGTGTGTGAGAGGGCGGGGGTAGCTCAGAGGTGAGTGCTTGCCTAGCATGCCGAGGCCCCGGGAGCAAGTCTCAATGCCACCCACACCCAAAAATCATCACCCACGGGTGTGCCCCCGTGGTGACCTAATAATGCCCCCAAGATGTTCACCCGTGAACCTTGTGTCTTCTTTTACATGTAAATCGGCTGAACTAAGGATCTTGCGATGCTGAGATCTTTCTGGATGCCCAGGTGGACCCATCTTCTAAGAGGAAACTCGGGAAAGGGGATGTGATGAGGAGGCAGAGGAGGGTGAGGCCCTGGAGACAGGAAGGGGCCGTGAGCCAAGGAAAGCTGGAGACGGGGAGGGCTTCTCCGGAGCCTCCAGGAGGGAGCACCGTCCTGCCAGCACCCTGCTCGCGGCCCGCAGTGGACGCCTCCTTCACTTGTCACCTCTAGCCCTGGAAGGCAGTGGACGGTGTTGGCTTTGTTTGTTGTCCTTGTTGGTTGGGAGAGTTGTTTTGTGTTGTTTTCAGTCATGAGATTTAATCCAGGGCCTCGCACACGCTAGGCAAACACTGAGCGACACCCAGCCCTTATTTTGAGACAGGGTCTGACTAGTTTGCTCGGGCTGGCTTGAAACTTGGGATCCTCCTGCCCCAGCCTCCCGAGTTACTGGGATCATAGGCGAGGCCGCGGTATTTGGCCAAATTCGTGTTTCTTTAAGCCATTAATTAGTGCTAGTTTGTTCCTGGGGCAGTAGAAAAATCACACAATATGCTTCGTAGGCTACAAGGAAACTATATAAAATTGCAAATAAAAAGATGTTTCAAGTCTGTATTACACTCATGCAAGGGACATAAAAAGGAAGAAGCAGAGTAAGAAGAGAGGCAGAGACACAGACAGAAACAACGCAGCCCAACAGGCACCGACTGGCGCAGGCCTCGAATGGGGTGCTTTGCCCCACCCACCCCCACACCCACCCTCAGCCCCACCCCCAGCACTCCATAAAAAAGATAGTGGAAGTCCTAACCCCCAGCACCTCTGGATGTGACCTTATTTGGACGTAGGGTCAGAGCAGATGCGATTAGTTAGGTTAATATGAGGATTTCCTAGAATCAGGTGAGCCCTAACCCTATGTAACTGGCATCCTTAGAAGAAGGCAGCCAGGGCTGAGGGCAGTGGTCTACACCTGTATTCCCAGCAACTCAGGAGGCTGAGGCAGGAGGATCACAGGTGTGAGGCCAGCATCTGCAACTTAGCAAGGCCCTAAACAACTTAGTGAGACCCTGCCTCAAAAATAAAAACTAAAAAAAGGGCTGAGGATGTGGCTTGGTGGTAAAGCACCCCTGGGTTCAAAGAGGAATAAGGAGGAGGAGGAGGAGGAGAAGGAGGAGGGAGGGAGGAGGGGGAGGAGGAGGACAGCTGTGAAGACAGACACACAGGGACAATGTCATGTCACAACAAAAGCACAGGCTGCAGCCACACACCCGAAATCCAAGGAGCTCCCACTACTTGCGGCAAACCACCAGAGCAAGGCAGGACCCCTAAGATTTCAGAGCAGCACAATCCTCTGGACACCTTGACCTCAGCCTCCGGCCTCCAGGACGGCAAGACACTGCATACACCTGCTTTGGTGATCCACCTGCAGTCCCACCAGCTGGACTTTGGGGTCATAGCTACCAGATACGGTGCATTTTTGTAGATATAAGTATGATTTTTTCCGCTTCCCCTTAAATCAAAGTTTATCATATTTTCATGTTTCCAAAGTTCCTTCAATTACATTTGATAGACTCTGCCTGTCTTTTACTTTTTCCTGCCTTTATCTCTCCCTTTCTTCTCCAACAGTGCATTCTTAAATGGGGGGTTCATGTTACATCAATAAAATGAAATATGTGTTAATCCAGCAGACTTTAGAATCCTGAGTGACAAAATGCCCCTGGACCCCAGGGCTTCGAGTAGAGCCCAGCGGGTAGAAAGAGAGGCAGGGGGCCTAAAGGAGTGGGGAGGGATTGTGCTGAGGATGAGCCCCAAAGAGACACCCCCCCATACATGAAATCTGGGTTTCTTCCCTAAATCCCATTAAGCTCTGTGACTCTATAATTCTAGTAAAACTATTAATTTTCTATTGAAAATTTCATATCATCACGTAAACTCCCTTTCAAGTAGCACACACTTTCCGGAGAAGACGGACAGTTGGGAGAGGGGAGGGGCTGGCAGACCGGCAGCTGGAGGTCCCGGCTGGTGCAGATGAGCCGGGCCAGGCTGAGGGCTGAATCAGTCCCAACACCAGCCCTGGCCCTGACCCCGGCCAGTGGGAGGCCACGCCCTGTGACCTCAGGATCAGCTTGTGAACAAGGAGGGTTGGAGACTCAGCTGGGGACTGACAGCAGGAGCTGTCTGGTATTTCAACCCTAGAAAGGTCACGTGTGAGATGAACAACACAGAGGTGGGGTGAGTTTTGCAGGAAGGAAGTTGTAGGCAATTGTAGGCAACAGTCACCCACATTCAGGTTTGATTTTCAAAAAGTAGGTTAGGGAAAAGGTAGAAAGATAAAGTAGATGGATCATGGATGGATGGGTGGGTGGAGGGTAAATAAAGGGTGGATGGATGGTGCTTAGAGAAAGAAAAGAGAATAATGATGACGATGATAAGATACAGAAGGTTGAGAGGGGGGCACAGATAACCCCAGAGCCTTCGGTGGCCAATTGCACCTGGAGAGAGACACTTCCAACACAACCCATCTTACATTCTATTTTAAGCACCAAGCACCTCTTGAATCGAGTTACAGATCTTGCAGGAGGAAAATGTGACCACTTACCAGGCCTCACAACTGCCGGGCAGCTGGCCTGAGGGCCTAAGCCACACGGTGACATCACCTCCGTTTGCCGGGCACTTGCCTGGAGGAAGCGGAGTCAGGAGCAGCCCTGAGCAGTCCACAGCTGGGCCACGGATGAAAATGGAGACACCCCCGCGACCCTCCCCCAACCTGGGCTTTTTTAAACTGTGGGGACTCTTCTGCACAGCACTGTCACAACTAATTCAGTGACGACTGGAATTATCATCTCAGCCTCTCTCCCCTGCTGGACCCAGGCTCCATGACAGCGGGACCTTGTGTGTCCGCCCACTGCAGCGTCTCCAGCAGTCAGTGCAATGCCCAGGCCTTGTTTGGTGAGTGAAGAAATGACAGTAAGTGCTGGCCCCTCTGTCAGAACCTGGACCCGACCGATGAGGCTCTGGTAGTGGAGATGCCCAGAGGAGGTAGACACTCACCCGCCAGGTCACCTGCTCTTCTGTCTGCTCACCTTCTTCATCCTGTGCCTTGAAGCCCAGGGAGACCAAGGGTCTCAGACACATGCCGCCCAGGAAGGAGAACGGAAAAGGGAGCTTGGGAAAGAAACTCAGAATGCTCGGGACTGCCTGAGGTCAGGGCCTGAGAGAAGACCAGCAGGGCTCACCAATCTGGGGGCATGTTTGGCATCTTTATTTCTCTTCAAAGTACCAATTACTCATCCTGGGCCCAAATGGTGGCAGTTTTCCTTCCCCGAGGGGACAGATTGCAGAAAACAGAGGAGAGGAGTGGGTGAGGGGAGCTGTGGGGGGAGAGGGGGGGCTGCACTTCTGCTGCAGACAGGGGAGGGGGAGCCCGGGGAGGCAGCTGCAGCCTCCTGCAAGGTTTTCTGTAGCGGGCACAGGCTTGAAAGCCACGGGGCAATAAAAGTGAGTCATCGTCACCCAGCGTGAGCCAACTCAGCCGCCCGGGGCTCGGTGAAGCGTGTCCCCAGATGCAAAGTTACTGAAGTTCTGGAATGAGTTTGGCCTGGATAAAGGGCATAACATGTCTGTGACCATAGAGACTGGCCGCTGGGGGGACCAGTGGCCGACAGTGTGGAGCGGGTCAGCTGACGGGCGCCACCTGAACCGAGCCTCAGGCAGGAGAGTCTGCCATACCCTCCAGAGACATCTGTCCTCAGGCTCCCTACCCAGCTCCAGGGCTGCTGGCTATGTGACCTTGGGCAGGGACATCACCTCTCTGATCTTCACAAAGGCCCAGGGCTGAGATGGGCATTTTAATAAAATGGGTCCGCTCTCTCCAGCAGCCCACTAGATTTCTGAATCCAATGGTCCAAGTTCAAACCCCAGCCCCATCGCTATGAGCTCTGTGACTTCAGGCAGGTTATTTAACCTCTCTGGGCCTCTGTTTCTTCATACAAAGGATAATACAACCAACAGAGAGGCCGGGAGTCTTCTCCCAGATCCCCACGCATCCATCTTTTGATTGGATTTCCTGCTGTCCAGCTGTCTTCAGGCTGAGCTTTCTGGATCCTTCTCTTTGAGGCATAAGTCAGAGCATCCCTTATTCCACAAATAACAGCTTGCAAGGCGCCCAGCCATTAGGGCTGTCTTCCTCACTACTCCATCTCACCTTCTGCTACACAATCCACAATTATCTAATCGACTTATCTACTCACTCACTATCCTTCTTGCCCCTGGATTTAAGCTCTGCAAAATCCCAGACTCCTTCTAGTTCCTGTCTGTAGAGCTAGCAGCTAGCCTACCACGGGACCGACCAGGCGCCTGCCTCCCCATCACTGGGTGGATAAAGAGGAGTGAAGGAACGACCCGAGCACCACCACCGTCTCCTTGCTTCTCACATGACCGGCCGAAGCTTCTCCACGACCCACTTTACAGAAGAGAAGGCTGAGCCCTGCGGGATGGCAGTGACCCAAAGCCACAGGAGGGAGGTGACCCATGCCGGGCCAGGCCTGACTCCGGATCCCACCTGAACGTTTTTGGCAAAAGCAGCAGCATGAAGTTCAGGACCTGAGCTCTGAGCTACGGATCCCCGCTCCACCTTGGTGCTGGCCGTGAAGGACCAGTCCTGCGCTTGGCACGGGGGTCTCCAGGTCCACCACAGGCGGATCGCACTGGTCCCGTTGAGGTACCAGGTCACTTACAGGAACCTCGCACAGCGCTGAGCACCCACAGTCCCTACTAAGCTCAGTCATTCCTGTCCCGCGCGCCCTGGGCTGGCACCTCTGCCCAACTCTCCCTCTTCCTCTCTGCGCCTCCAGGTGACCCTTCCGAGTGCTCGGCCCCACCGCTCAGGGACCCGCGGTTCCCGCACACGTGGCCCCCGCAGCCCGCACCCCGCGTCCGCAGGGGCACCTGCGCGCTCCTGCCCCGCGCGGGGCCTGTCCTCCCGCGCCGCCTCCTCCGCCCACCTGCAAGCAGGTGGCACCCGAGGGCGCCCGCGTCACACCGCACCTGGGAGGAGGCCCCGCAGCGGATCCCGACGGCCAATGCCCTTAATCCACTGCGATCTGCTGCGTCGCTGCGCCACCCACACCCGCCGGGGCCAGGGTCACTCATGAGTCCCACTCACCACCGTCCTGAGGGCCACCTGGGAGCATTTGAGTTTGATGACCGCTCCCCCGCCACCGCCCTCTTCCTGCTCCTTGGAGGGTTTGGCCGACCCTGCCTGCTCCCGCCGGTCCCCGTCAAAGGCACCATCTGACACTTCACTCCAAAAACGGAGCCCTGACCCTGCGCAGGACGTTGCTGGTCACGGTGAGGCCCGGGCAGGCGCTTGAGAAGGCGACGGACGGACACGGGGTCGGAGCCCCGCTTTGGACCTGCAGGCCAAGCCCAGGGGCACCAATTGGCCGCCTGTGTCTGCCCCTCCCCGGGCCTCTCTTAGCCTCCCTTCCGGCCTCTGCAAAACTGGGGTGGACCGTGGGATTGGTTTGAACGCCAGAAAGTGCTCTGAGCAGCCCCCACCCCCACCCCCCGCTGTCCTGCCTGCAGCCACCGACATGGTGAAGAGTAAATCGGGTCTTGGTGATTGCTCACCTGAAACCCCTCAGCCTAAGATCCAAACGCTCCCTGTGGCTCCTAAGTCCCTAGCCATCACCGACCTCCTCATGGGCCACTCTGCCCTTGGTTCGGAAAATTCCAGCCACGTTGGCTTTCTTTAATATTAAATATTAATTTCAACAATTAATTAAATTTCAGATAGTAAATTATTTAATACACTGAATTAAATACTTTGATTTAGAATTTAATATTGAACCCACCAAGCTCACTCCCACCTCGAACTGTTGTGGCACTGCCCCCTGGCCCAGAATGTGGCACCTGCCTGTCTCCACTACCCTGTGCCCCTGGGATTTCTCAACAGGCCACTTCACCCTGCACCCAAGCCCAGGTTCCTTGATTTCCAGGGTTCGCAGGGTCTCTCAGTAGAACCCCCCCCCACACACACACACACACACACACACACGTCCACTCTCCATCTCACAGCATCCAGCCAGCACGGTTTGCTAGATTGATAGTCCCAACTCACCATGAATCACATCCCCATGTCTCACAAAGACCCCACAGAGCCCCCAGAGCCTGGTCCCAGTGATTTGTCTTAGCCTGACCCTGGAAACCCCTCAGAATAAATCCTCAAGCCACCCCTCCCTGCAGGGTCTGCAGTGCCACAAAGAATGCAGATGCCTGCAGACCTGCGCTGAGCTCCTGTGAGCCAGGTCAGACCCACGCTCCCCACCCTGACAGTCTGCCAGGTCAGACAAGCACTCAATAAATATTTGATAAGGGAATTGGTGCAAGGGCTGGGTGCTTCAGCTACAGGACTGTATTTTGCCATGAAAAGCCTAAGAGATGAGGAAACCGAGGCTCAGAGATCCGGTGACTTCTGCAGCCACCCAACTCAGGCTGGAAGCCAGGTGGACTAGCCCAAGACCTGACCCTTCTCCACCCCTCCGTCTCCTTACAGCTCCCTGCACCCATGCAGCAGCCCAGGGCGACTGTCATTTCCCGTGTAACACTGCACCCTTCATCTCTGTGCCTCCTGACCTTTCTCAAGCTGGGCCTTTGCTCAGAAGGCTCTCTGGGTCCCTGCTCGGGCAGACTCTTGCACCTCACTAAGGACCACCCCCACTGAGGAGTGCTTGCAGAGCCGTCCCCAGCCCTCGCACCTTCCTTCAGACTCCCAGGGCTCCCCCCGCTCCTGCTCCATGGATTCCACATTCATCATCCTATTTCCTGGGACCTACTTGGGGCCAGGCCCATGCCAGGCTCTCAGCATAGAGAGATCAGATACAGTCCCCTGCTGTTGTGGTTTGGATATGATGTGTCCCCCAAAGGCTTAATTATTTATTGAAGGCTTGGTCCCCAATGCTGCAGTGTTAGAAGTGGGCTTTAGGTAAGTGATTGAGTCATGAGGGCTCTAACCGTATCAATGGATCAATCCATTCATAGATTCACAGCTGGATGAACTATTGGGAGGTGGCAGGAACTGGAGGAGGTGGGGCGTGGTTGAAGGGAGTGGGTCCTTGGGGGCATGCCCTTGGAACTATATCTCCTCGCAGCCCCTTCCTCTTTCGATCCTCCTCCTCCTCCCCATCCTCCTCCTCCTCCCCATCCTCACCCTCCTCCTCCTCCTCCTCCTCCCCTCCTCCTCCTTCCTCCTCCTCCCATCCTCCTCCTCTCCTCCCCCTCCTCCTCCTCCCCCTCCTCACCCTCTTCCTCCTCCCCCTCCTCCCCCTCCCCAGGTTCCATGACTAGAGCAACTTGGTTCTGTTGTAGCCCTCCACCATGATGTTCCTAAGAGCGATGGAACCAGCTGACCATTCACTGACGCCTCTGAAACAGGGAGCGAGAATAAATCTGTCCTCCTCTAAGTTGTTTTCCTCAGATATCTTGTCACAGCACTGAAAAGCTGGGACATTCCTGCCCTCAAGGAAATCACAGTCAAGCTTAGGGGTTTGCCCACCCTCCACCCACCCACCTGTCCCCCTATCCGCTCATCCATCCATCCATCCATCCATCAATCTATCAATCTATTCATTGAGCTCCACTATACACCAGGCATCATTGTAGGGGTTGGAAGCACAGTAGTGACAAAGACAGTCACAGGGGCTGTGCCCCTGGGAGCTGAGGCCAGATGGGAAAGGACCCTGGGGGTGGGCTCTCTGACGAGCCTGGAATACCTTCAGAGGCCACCAGGAGGCGCCAGAGGTAAGGCTGGGGGCCCACTCAGTAGGTTCCCTCAGTGGAGAATGGCCCTGAGTGGGATTAGCAATGATGTGGCCGTGGCAGTGAAGAGTTTATAAAGAAATAAAAAACCATGAACCATAAAAGGCCATAAAGACAATTTACACCTTCCCTGTCGCAGCTTCTTGGCTTGAGCCAGAATTAGTGTATGCCTGTGTCCCATCTCCCCACTAAATGGTGAGGTCCTGGGGAAGTGAGCCCTGTATGATGTACGGCTCAGCCAGGGTTTCCCAATCTCAGAACCGTGGGCACCTCGGGCTGATGAGCTTCTGCTGGGGGAGGGGCTGTTCCATGCATTTTAGGGTGTCACACCCCCCTGACAGTAACACTCCCGACTCCACTAGATACAAGCAAAAATGTCTTCTGACATTGCCAAGGGTTGCTCGAGGGACAAAATCATCCTGCACTGGGCTAAAGTAAGGGGCCACCAGGGTCCAGCCTCTGAGACAGAAGCCCCTGAGGAGTCCTGCCACCACCTTTTACTGGATCTCTACCACTTCCCACCTGGGTGCCCTTGAGCTCTGTTCTTCTCTGAACCTCTGTTTCCTCATCCATCTCAACCACTGAGGAAGGATAATAGAGGACCATTAAGGGAGGGACCATTGTAAGGATCAAACTCAGGCTACGTGTGAAGTGACAAGGTGACACTCAGCACCGCCAACTGTCATTGGCATTACAGTTAAAGGAAATGGCACTTAGCCCAGGGCTAGACGGAGATGGGTTGTCCAAGGAGTGTCACCCACCTTTGCTCCTGTTCTTGTTTCTTCCTGGGATCTGCAGCATCCTCCCCACGTCCCACCCCGGCTCCTGGACAGGTCGTGCACACAGATGTCAAAGAAAGCCAGTCCCCTGGCATGACAAGAGGGCAGGGCTACGTGCTTCCCAAGACACGGCCTGGCCAGGGCTGGCGTTTCTGATCCCCTCCGAGCATGCCCAAGGCGGGGGCGGCTTGGTGCCCTGGATCTAGCAACCTCACTCCCAGTCCACGAATTTCCCCAAGGTGAGCTGCAAAGAATACCAACCTCCAAAGCCGTGTCTCCTTTAAAAGGCTCTCAGGGCAGAATGGAGGACTCCCCTCTCCTCTTTGAGCAGTTAGGCAGGTCCATGACGGGGCCCCTGAGAAGTCTGCCACCACCATGTACTGGATCTCAAACTCTGAGAGGTCAGGACCGAGCCAGGGTCACCGTTGTACCCCTCGGGTAGCATGAGGCTGAGCAGAAGGGACGCTCGGTAAGACTGTGGTCAATGAGTCAGTGAAGAGAGTGTGCCCATGAGCTTCTTCGTTACACAAGCCAGTTTGGTGGTGTTTTACACAAGCATTTTGGACCACCTATTGCTAGGATGGAGCCCCCCGGACGCACTTTGGGAAACACAGTCCCACCAGGAGTGGTAAAGGGAGGGTGGCGGCTGAGAAGTCACCTGTGACCACATGAGACCTTTCCGGCATCTGATCCCTGGAGACTTCATCTTCAGTTAAAACTCATTGAATGCATTCTGTGTTAGCTCAAAATAAGCCGTACAGGGTGAAAAAGATGATGCATTCTTCAGGAATCCTTGGCCAAAAGAACTCCATTAAAAAAAAAAGAAAGAAACAAAAAAGAAAGAAAGAAAGAAAGAAAGGAAGAAAGGAAAAGAAAGAAAGAAAGAAAGAAAGAAAGAAATATGGCAAATCCCCGGTGCCATCGGCATGTGGTGATGGAGGGCATCAACCGCTATTGCGGGACATAGTGATCTCACTCCTTGTATCTAAAACAGGTCCATCCCCGCGAGACCATCGCTCCTTCACTCCAGAAGACCAACTTCCTCTCAGGTCCTGATTCTGTTCGATAGCGATTCTCTTCAACGGCACTTAGGGCAAAAGTCGAGAAATTGTCACAAACCCAATTCCAGGTCTGGTTTTTCAAAGTCTATTTAGGCTGGTGCCCATCGTGCCGGTATCTAAAGCTTCCATCTGGATGAACAGCAGGCAAAATAGGCATCAGGGAAAAGTACATTCCAGAGCCCAAAGGACCTTCCACAGAAATGGTTAGAGACGGGAGTTTCCCTGCACGTGCCCCGTCTGCCCGAGTGGGCTCCAGGCACTGGGCACTGGCGTGAGATCCACGCATCTGATGGAAAGGTGGCTCCTGTTATCACCGCTGTCCTACAGAAGAGCTCACTGCAGTTCAAGGGGACTCCCGGATGGTGTTTGGGAAATAGTCTATCACACCCCACAGCTTCAGTAATTTGCAGTAATCACCAACCTATTTCTATCTTTGAGACGTTTGAACGTGCTCTTCAACTGTCGGTTCATCCCATTGACACTGGACTTGGTTTTCTGATAGAAGGAGGAGAGAGATGAGGAGAAAATGTCCCTGTCTGCCCAGGTCACATCCAACCCCTCCTCATGCTCACTGCTAGCTCCGGGAGCCCTCCGTGACAGGAAAGGCAAGAGACAGCCCTCCTTTAGCAATTGAGTGTTACTCCACAGCTACCCCCCATTGTCTCCTTCTTGCTCCCTGCTTATTTCAAAAAGATCTAAAACAAACAGAGAACTTATGGAACGCCAGCCCAATCAGCAAAATTCAAATGAATCAATTTCAAATGATGTCAGAGCTGTAAATCCCCCCACATTCCCTCAACCTCATAAACAATGCCTGGGTCCCTCTGCAAACACTGGACTAGGAACTACATCTATAATATCTCAGTTAACCCCCAGCTTAATCTGAAAAGCAAACATCAGTCCCCATTTTTTCAGAAGAAGGGACTAAGGTTCAGAGTGGTTCGGCATCTTGCCCAAGTTCACACACTCGTGAAGGGCACAAGGATGATTCTAAACCAGATCTCTGCTTCCCCAGATCCCAGGCTCTGCTCCTTAGATATTTGAAAGTAGATTAATTGAACAAATCCTTCACGCCCTTCCCCCCAAATTTCTTAGTCCAATGTCCCTACAAGAGCTGGGGATTTTATACAAGTGATTGAACTTGAGGTTCTGCTAACTGAGCACTGAGAACAATTAAATAATGACTTCCTCCATTCTAGGCTATAACAGGCTTGTTGATGAGACTGGCAGATGGCAGAGTGATCATGGTAATAATAACTGTGGGGCTTAATGCTGAGCCTCCCGGGGGGAAGACAAAGGTCAGGTGGTCATACAAATATGGACGGAGCCCGGGGAGGCCAACACTTGTAAAAATGTATTAATAGCAACAGTTCAGCATTCCTCCAGTCAATTTGAATGTGACTTGGTGAAAATTTTATATCATTTTTTCTATATTACTACAGATCAAGTGAGACATAAAACCTCTCCACGGGGTTCATGTCTCTTGAGTACAAGCACATTCTGCTGTATTCAAACACAAAATCTCTGCAACTAATGCTCGCTCATGAAAGACTAACGTAAAGCAGCCAGGCTACCAGACAGTTCTCGCTCTGGCTGGTCTTTTTCAAGACTTCCTGGGTGGCCCATTTCTTCCAGGGCTTTTAGGGGCTGGCTGCTATTTTCTGGAACACTCACCCCAAACAGTGGAGGTGAGAATCGGATCGGGATGTGCCAGTGCGGGGAACTTCATTGGAATATTTGAGTCAGAATTTAGAATGCATTTATTAACTCATCCAACTCTCTCTGAGCGGTGGTTTCGTGTGTCGATCACTGTCCCTAGCACTGGGGTTGAACCAGGGATCATAGGGCCAGGCTGGCCTCCAAGCAGCCGGCAGAGGAATTAACAAGTAAACAAGCTCAAGTAACACCCCAGATGGGTAGAACCATGTCCCCCTAAAGACAGGTTCAAGTCCTGACCCCCCACTGCCTGTATCTCTGCAGGTCTCTGTAGACTTGTTCAGATTAAGATGAGTCTACACTGAAACAGGGAAGCCCCAAGCTCCAAGACTGGACCCCTCTGTAGGGAGAGTTTCCCGCTGTCTCATCTCTTCCTCGGCTTCCCCAGCTGGGGAGAATGAGAGCAGACCGCCGGGACCCTCTCTTTCCCATCAGTGAGGACGAGAAGACCTGGGGTCACGGCCTCCAAGAAGGTGGGGATGTGAGACAACACGAGATGACAGCAGGGTCGGAGCGGGTCCCCTGGGCCTGGTGGACAGCACAAGGACTTTGGTTTTATCCACTGGACAGACCCCGGGAGCCGGCGATGGGCAGGGAGTCATGTGATCTGGCGGAGACAATGACCTGCCTTAGGTCCTTCAGCGTCTTCTTGGCACCGCCTGAAGGAGCCTTTTGCTGTCCTAAACAACGTCCGTAAGTCACCTTCGAGCAGGACCGACTTTCCTCCGTGCCACAGGACACCATAGACGTGGGCTTCTGTTCTGTGACCAACAGACCTGACAGAACAGTGTAGAGGAGGGAGAGTGTATGTGGGCCCAGGGCTTCAGAGGTCAGTGCCTGGACGCCAGCTCCATAGCTCTGAGCCCCAGGGAGGCAGAGCATCATGTGGGAGGGCGCGGAGGAGGAAGGCAGCTCAGGGCAGGGCCGCCAGGGAGCAGAGAGAGCCCCCCTCAACAGGCACAAAGTATAAACCCCACAGGCACAGCCCCAGTTACCCCTGCCTGCAGCCAAACCCCACCTGCCCTCAGTCACCACCCAGCGAATCCTTTCAGTGGATTAATCCACCAACTGGGTTACAATCACCTGATCATTTCACCTCTGAACCTCTTGAGGGACACCTCATATCTAAATCCTGACAAGGGGGCTGGGGATGTGGCTCAAGCGGTAGCGCGCTCGCCTGGCATGCGTGCGGCCCGGGTTCGATCCTCAGCACCACATACAAACAAAGATGTTGTGTCCGCCGAAAAATAAAAAATAAATATTAAAATTCAAAAAAATAAAAAACAAATCCCAACGAGGCACTTCCTAGCACGTATATGTCCCTGCTAAGAACGTGGGAATGATCAAAATCGGGAAGCATGGATTCGCTCTTTCATAGGGACAAGTATTCTGGGATCCTCAGGTTGTTTTTACCTAAGCCACAACTTTAAGGAACCCAAGAAGTCATGTAAGGCCATTGAGGGGGAAGACGTCCCTCGATCACCGCCTTCATTAATCAGGCTCACCAAGAGGGGTACCGCATTAAGCTGAACAGACAATTAAGCAAATTAACTTTTGAAACAAGCTCAAGACCAATTTTCCAAAAGCTTCACACATGAACATCACCCAGAATAACCAACATCTATTTGAGCATTTTGCCTTTGGTGACATGTCCACCTCTTTACCCACCACGTGATAAATGTTTATTGAATACCTACTGTGTGCCAAGCACCCGGTGCCTTATGAATATCTTCCCATTGTCCTGCAACCTTGATGTCATTCCCATTTTACAGATGAGCCACCTAAGCTCCCGTGAGATAAACATATGCTGTGAACCAAACACCATTGCACCTCTAGGAAAAATGACCCAGGGCACCTGTCATCCCAAGGTCTCAGAAAAATCCAGAATATGTGGTCTGTCCACCAACATGAAAGAGAGTTCCCTTTCCAAAGGCAAAGGACTGACACATTAGAACCAAACCCAACGTGTTCTTCAAACTCTTGGCAGGTGGGTGGGATCTGCCCCATGGAGAAGCAGCATCTGAGCCAGAGAAGGTCACTGGCTCATTCAACAAGGATGGAACCGTCCCTAGGGGTCAAGCATTAGATGTGGAGAGATGGAGGTAAGTTGGGAAGACAAAGTCTCTCATTTCTGAAATGTGGGGGGCAGAGAGCAGGCAAAAAAAAAAAATCCATCAGTATGTTTAAGACAAAGAGAGAAACACGGGCTACTCTACTGTTTTCTGATTTCCTTCTCACTCAGAGACCTCAGTCTGCACCACAGCCCCCCAGCCCCAGGCTCCCCATTCACGACTTCCCTGCCCACATGGCCAGCTCGGCTGGCCCCATATTGACAAGGGAATGGAGGTGCTCCCCCCACATCGCACTCTTGAGAACCAAAACTTGCCGGGAGCGGTAGCCTGTCATCCCAGCAGCTCAGGAGGCTGAGGCAGGAGGATCAGAGGTTCAAAGCCAGCCTCAGCCACTTAGCAAAGCCCTAAGCAACTCCATGAGACCCTGTCTCTGAATAAAATACAAAATAGGGCTGGGGACATGGCTCAGCGGCTAAGTGCCCCTGGGTTCAATCCCTGGCACCAAAAGAAGGAACCATATCTTATGATGAACATATGCGTCATCCCCAAATATCAGCAACCTGTCATCACGGGACCCTGAAGTATGGGACAGCCACCACCCTAAAGGATGAAACCCAACCCACAGAAAGCCCACATTTGAGGGGTTCAGGGAGAGTGCGTGAGTGGGGTGGAAACAGGCTTTTGTATGGAAACCATCTTGCGAATGGTTTCTTCCACTCGGTGATGGAGTCGAGAGGCGGACTCCTGTTCTGGACTTAGAGATTGGTGAGGTGTGGATCTGTTTGGATCCTGCCTCGAGGACCTTTTATAAAAAGACTTTGTGAAGTCAATCCAGGAAGAGGTGTGAAGACCAAGGGTCCCATGACCTCCAGGAGAACCGTGAGGAGTCAGTGGGCCATCCCTGGGCAGAGAACGACAAAGCGGACAGGGCCACTTCCCAAGTCACGCTGTCCTGTGGTGGCTCTGGAACTGAGTCCCCCTTCTGCACTCCCCACCTATCAGGGGTCCAACTCCTCCTTCCCATTGGGTGGGGGGATTTTTGACCCCAGTTGGTCCTCTCCAGAACCATCATGGCGGCCACCCTATTCAGGGGGCTTCATCTACAGGTGAATGTGGTACTGGTCAGCGACCGGTCAGAAGCATCCATGCTACTAAAGAAACCTCCCTTCCAGGATATGCGGAGGCACATGGCCACGCCTCCTGCTTCGGTGGTCAGTCCCATTAGTCCCTCTCTCTCGACCTTTTCCCCACTGAGCTCGTTTGGCTTGTTCTTCCGTTCTGTGCCCCTGACTGATTTGCTCCAGGTTTTACCTGCTGCAAGTCACTTACTCCTCTGTCTGGGCAATAATTTAAAGAGCATTTTAGGAGTGACTTAAAGACAACCCTGACCTTGCCGTGAATTCCACTGCTCATCACTAGCTACCTCTAAGGCTCAGAGAAGTGCCTCAGGGTGAAATGTCACACTGAGTAGCATTGGTCTTAAAGTGCTGTATCCCCCTACACCCCCCCCCCCAAAAAAGGTGAATGAAATGTGTAAAATGGTAAAAAGCATTAAACGTAAAATACGACCGCGCACTAGAACTCTCTGCTGTCATGAAACCTTCTCTATGAAGCTGTATAATACAGTAGTCACGAGCCACGGTGGCTGCCGAGACCTTGAAGTGTGGCTCGTGTAACTTGGAAACTGAATTTTAAGTTGTGTTTAATTTTCCTTTGAACATCCCTGTGTGGCTGGTGTCCGTCATGTTGAGCTGACAGGTCTATGAGGGCTGGGTGGGGTCACCAAACCTTTCTCTCTACTTTGAAGATTCTTTTATCAGAGCATATAAAACGATGTGGAGAAGAGTCCATATTCTAGCCAGGCACAGTGGTGCACACCTATAGATCTAGTTATTCTGGAGGCTGAGGCAGGAGGATGGCAAGTTTGAGGCCAGCCTGAGCAATTTAGAGAGATCCTGTCTGAAAATAAAATTAAAAGGGCTGGGATGCAGCCCAGGGGTAAAGTGCTTTCCTATCATGTGCAAAGCCCTGGTTTGATCCCTAACAAAAAGACGACAGACAGACCACACCCTGTCCTTAGGTAACCTCGGTCATGTGAGTGTTGTCTCTCAGTTCACTTAACACAGTCAATATTCAACTGCTGCCTGTCCCTGTGTCCCCTTCACATTGAAAAGCCTTAAAGTCCACATGCTGCCATCACACCTGGGCTCATCCTCGCAGGGACATAGCTTAACTGTGAGGTTCCAGGTCCTCGCTGGAGATGAGCAATCAGAGGGGACATCTGGCGGATTGCCCTGTCCGAAGGACTCCTCCCCGTTGTCAACCTGATGGTTTCTCCTCCTGTGCCACAAAATTACTCAAACAAGCCAATCACATCTTCTTATAGGAACTAGGGTCACCTAAACCTCCTGTGACCACAAAAAACCGCCCCCTGCCCTTCCTGCTTGTCACTGCGTTCCTGAAGTTAACCCCTGGTGGCAGCCCTATGTGGCATGCCATGTCTCCTCCTTGGGGCTGTGAAGGTATGTGACTAATAAGTGGCTGTCCAGCTTACCTGTCCGTAGTCGAGTGCCACATATTGACAACCTCATGGTGTTTAGGGTGGGAGATTCCTTCCTCAACAGTGGGGGGCGTGGAGGGCAATCAGGATTCCCCACCCCATCTAAGAAAGTGTTTTTATAATTGCATGAAATGCATCTGTAAAATGCTTTCTAAATCTCAATGCAGGAGCAACGTGAGGGGTGATAAGCAATGCTGTTGGTTCCGTCGATTCTCTGCAAACTGAGGAAGAATTCTCAAACCACTATTGCTAACCGGTGGGTAACTACCTAGCCCAACATTAACTATTGACACCTACCTTTTCCAGTGGTTAAATAGAACTGTATCATGTTCTTTGATTTGCATGTTTTTCACCCCACAATAAATCCTAAACACATTTTCATTTCTATTCAATACCTTTTAAGATCTCTACAGCAGGGCGCGGTGGCACAGGCCTGTAATAGCCCAGTGGCTCAGGAGGCTGAGGCAGGAGGATTGCAACTTCAAAAACAGCCTCAGCAACCCAGCAAGGCCCTAAGCAATTCATCGAGATCCTATCTCAAAATAAAACATAAAAAGGGTTGGGGAATGTGACTCAGTGGTTAAGCACCTCTGGGTTCAATCCCTGATACAAAAAAAAAAAAAAAAAAAGATTTAAATGAAATTCTGACTCACGTTTATGATTCATTTGTGGGGAAATGATGTAATTTTGAGAATTACACTTTAACCATCATTATTAATAATATGGCAATCCCTCCATAGACTTTTTGTGCTGCCCAGATTACTTTTGAGAAGAATTAAAAGAGCCCATGTCTCACTCCTTCCCAGGCAGAGAAAGCCATGAAGGCCTCCTCCATCTCTGGAAATCAGGTATTTACAAGCAGAAGTAGACCTGGGGCTCCCTGTCTCTAAAGCGCCTTTAGCAGGATGGACGCACCTGGCCTGTCTAGATACCTACTGTGAGCACACCTAGGGTTGCTGGGGAGTGAACAGGAAGTCATCACTTAGACATTTTTATCTGTGTAACTAGTGGGAGATAAAACTGGAAAGACCATAAAACCCAAATTGCCTGCTCTGAGGACCATGATTCATACCCGGCCTTGGGTATGAATCCATCGATTAATCCAAAGCTAACTTGGAACAATTAGGAGCTACATCTGACAGATTTGGGCTCTTCTATAAAGGGAGGCGATGTGTGTGCCTACATATGCTCCTAATGTTTAATCATGGGTTAGGTTGAGCATTGGATTCCATGTATGATTCACAAGTTGAATTTGACAACTCAACTCTTTGTGCCAACACCATTTTCTGAAGGAAATTTCCCAAAAATGAAACTTGAAATGTTTTAAAGTGAAAGAGAAGCCCTTGAAATTGAAATCGATTTTTTTTAACTGAAATTTTGCGTGCAAGAAAGTAGCCCTCCACCCTTACAATCCTGATCCATAGTGTCCAACTGTCCTCCCTTCAGAGGACACTTCCCTGGCTTCCCACCCCAGCAGGAGCACGCCCATGTCCATCCACCATGCACTGTCTCCATACACCAACTGGGCTCAGCAGCCTCTTGACCTCTGTGGTCAGAGAAAACCAAGGCAGCTCATTTTTGCAGCAAAAGTAATGAGACAGTCGGCAGAAAAGAAATCACAATCCACCCAAGCCAGGTGTCACTGGGGTGTGGCTGTAGGGGGAGGAAGGACCAGAAGAATCCACCCAGGGTCTAACCAGCCACTTCCCCAATGGAAGTGACCGCAGCCACCTGCTGACCACCCATCTCAGTCACCCCTAACAACGGCCCTTGGAGATGCCGGACTGTGGGTGACGGTGGCAGCCTCGGGCCGAGGGGACCACCCCAACTCTGGGTGAAAGAGCCCCGGACAAGAGCGTCGTCGGGAGCCGGGACGTTTCCTCTTGGGTGAGCCTTTTTCTCCTCTGGGACGCTCGATTCCTGGACTTACAGGTCAACCTGAACTTCAACGTCACCGGCCAGTTAGCTCTGCTCATTCTCCCCTTGGCCTTGGTCGGCATCTGGGCTCACCTGGAGGTCCTTGGTCCGCATCACCTGTTTCCCACAGTCCTGCCAAGCTGCCCGGCCAGATGCCTTCTCTGCATGACTGATCAAAGTCCTCTCCCGCCGGACCCTGGCCTGCCTGCAGCAGGAATCCTGCTAGGGCCACTGAGCAAGAGTCGTCCTGGCTTCTTGGTGATTTTTATCCCCTGGTCCCTCTCCCCACGCTCCCCTCTTCTGGGGGCAGCCTCTTCCCAATACTGCACCCCCTACCACCCCACCCCCACTGCGGGGCCCCTGGATAAGGTCTTTCCTGTGGTCCGTCCACACGTGTCTCACTATTTCCTTCTGAGGCAGAAGGAAAACAGGATTCAGGGGTGAAAACAGATCTCCACCTCGGCTGCCGTCTGGCCGGATTCTCCTCTCACCAGCTCAGAGAATGAAATCCGTGGATAGTGGAGACTCGGTGTGGAGGAGTGAGACTGTCCAGGCCACTGGAAAGAAACAGCTCTCACTAGCAAGGGGAGGGGAGGGCGGGCAGTCACCAAAGGGACAGAAACACCAAGATCACAGAGCTGGGGTTTGGGGAAACCGAGGCAGGGCAAGGCCCTCCCTTCAAACCCGAGTCTTGGAATGGGGTCAGAAAGGCTTTAGACAGCCGCTGTGTGGCAGGGGTGAGTTTATTAAAAGGGTAGGAAAGGGGGAAGGGTTGCTCTCCAGGGAGAGAGTGGGTCCCCTCCTGCCTCCCGTTTTGTTGGGGTCCCAGGGAAGTTTCCAGAGCCCTGCCCAAGTTCACCCTCTGACTCTTGACGGACGGCCTAGGCTGCATGGACCCCCTCTAGGACATGGCTGGCACTCACAGAGCAGGGGTTTAAGGAATTGAGCCCCACACCCCCACACCTCCCCCCCCCCAGCTTTGCCTCTGTTTCCTGCCTCCTTAATCAGTTCTTCCTCCTTGAGTAGCCGGGTGATTGGGGGGCGTGACACAGTTTCCTCCTAAGGGAGGGTCCTGGAGGCTTGGTGACAAAGACAATGAGGACTTGACCCAGGAAATTGAGTTTTCCTAATTAAGGCTGGGGAGGATTTACCATAACAAGCCCCATCACAGGTGCCAACTGACAGATAAGGCCCCCTGTGGCCTTCATTGTCTTTTCCTGCTCACCCAGGGGCTGAGTAGCTACTTTACACAGCCAAGGAATGTCCCCTGACTGTGCACCATGGAATGCAGATCCCCCAAAGAAGGCGGATGTCCTGACAAAACACAGCAGCCCCTGGTAATCCCAGCAGGAGGATCTCAGGTTCAAGGCCAGTCTCAGCAATTTAGGACGAGCCGATCTCAAAAAAATACATTTTTTAAAGAGCTCAGGGTAGAGCACCCCTGGGTTCTATCTGCAGTACTGCAAAATAAACATAAATCATAAATAAATAAAAATATAGCACCATGGCTTAAAAAACAAACAAACTTACAGTGAGAACGGCCTCTGTGAAATCCTACTTTGGGAATGAACTCAACAAAAGCATCACCAGCCTTTTTCCGTTCTCTAACTTGAAGAGAAGTCAGGGCCATGGGCTACGTCAACGTATTCTACCAAGGCTTCCCTTCGCCATGAATATGTCGCTTGATCTTCCTAATAACCTGTCAGCAATTTTGAGACATCTCAGACCTGGGAACTTTCAGAAAGGAAATCTAAACCTAAAGAAATGCTCAGGCTGTGTCCAGTGAAGCCAGAATGAGCCAGGCAGTCGGTATAGACAGGTGAATCAAATCGGGTCAGATCAAGGAGGGCAGAAAGCTGGAGGCTGTCCCCTGAGGGACTGCCATGTTAGTTCCTTCAGAGCCCCCCCCCCCCCACAGCCTGTGGCCAGGGAAACCGTCCCAGGAATCGCCCTCCCTACAGGGGGCCAGAGGGTGGTTAATCAATGTGTCCTGGGCTGCTCCGTCCAGCCCTGCCCCCTTCAGTCCACGGTTTCCCGCTTTGGGCCACCCCCCAGCCTTCCCGGGCCTAGTCACCTGGGGGGAGAGGGCAGGAGAACAAAGGAAGCAGGACTCTCCCTAAGGGCAGAACCCTCCCCTGCCTCCCGCGGCCACCACGACTTCCGGGCCACCAAAGGCCAGAGCAACAGCGCTGGGAAACCAGGGCTGAGACCTCGCGGGCGTGCGCCAAGGTCGACCTCTTCCCTGGATGGACTGCTTATCTGAGTGTTTGTCACGGTGTCTGGGTTAGCAGCTTTGCGTCGCTGGGACCAAAATACCCACAAAAACAACTTTGGGGAGGAAAAGTTTATTTGGGCTTATGATTTCGGAGGTTCAGTCCATGGTCATCTGAGGTCTGGGCCTGAGGTAGGCAGCACATGGGAGCAGAAGGGATGGTAGAGGAACCCTGCAGGGCCACCAGGGCCACCAGGAAGCAGAGAGAGACAAGGGGCCACCCTCCTGCGGCCACGCCCTCCTGAAGCCACGCCCATCCCGCAGCCACACCCACACATGGCCACGCCCCTCCCGTGGTCACGCCCCTCCTGCGGCCACGCCCCTCCCGCGGCCTCACCCCTCTTGCAGCCACGCCCCTCCCGCGGCCACGCCCCACCTACAGTGGCACTGCAGGGTGGACTGATTCCGCTCAGCTCTCACAGCCCGACCATTTCACCTCTGAACACCCCTGAGTCAACACAGGAGCACGTGGGGGACACCTCATATCCAAACTGAGAGTGATGAAAGCTGACTCCAGTATACAAGATGTCCCTTCCCTCAAAAAACGGGCAGGTAACTTTGGGGAAAGGACAAGCCACCAGCCAACGACAAGCGCTAACACTCGTGGACACCTCCTCTCTGGGAGGAGGACGCATACTTCCGGGGGAGACTTGCTCTGGGTCCCCATCATTTCTAGCCCTGGCGCAGCGTCTTGCTCTTGTATATTTATTGAGCATGAGAGAAGCTGGTGGGTGGCCTGGGCTTTTGTGTCCTTCAGCGCCGTCCCCACAGCTCTCTCCAAAGGACTCTACAGGACATTCATCAGGCCACGCACTGTCTAGCTCTGCCTGAGAGGGGACCCAAGCCTGCTGGGCTTGTTTCCTGTGCTGTGGTCTCTCCTCCGGTTATTAGTGTTCTATTTTCAGGCTGTTAGTCTTTCAACTCCCAGCGATTAGTCAGTGTGTGGTGCTCAGGATAAACAAACAGGGATGCTCCGTGGTGGAATTCAGGAACTGGATGTTACAGGGTCCACATCAGAAAGGGTGAAGGATGATGGTGAGCGGCCCAGCCACAGCTCCCCTTGAACGATTCCAAAGAAAGCTGAGCAGTTAGAACCATCCACCAGCAACCTCCTAATTGTTTATCTCAAAGTTAAGGAGGAAACGTGAAAAGCCACCTACCTCTATGGGCCAGGATGAGCCAAGGATGATTCGATGGGCAGCAGAATCATGTCCAAGAATAAATCCCATGCGGCAAAGGGCATGCTCGCTGGGCATGAGGCCTCACGCATGTAAATCCCAGTGACTTGGGAGCTTGAGGCAGGAGGAACACAAGCTTCAGGTTGCCCTCAGCAACTTAGAGAGAACCTTCCTGAAAATAAAACATGAAAACGACCGGGGATGCAGCTCGGTAGAAAAGTACCCCTGGGTTCAATCCCCAGTACCAGAAAATTTAAAAGATTAAAAAGGAGGGGACATGCTTGATTATTGTCAACTAAAGGGGAGACATAGACTCAGGCAAAGGGTGCAGAGGCCCAGGTGTTGGGAAAAAAAAGAGAAAAAAACATTCGTGTAATTAGAAGGTCCCCTCAGGTGTCTCGGTATTTTCTGTGTGTATTCTTGTGTGTTCTGTCATTGTGCCCCAGGTGGGGTTGACGTTCCCTTAGGCACAAAATGTGGTGTTCAAGCCCAGGATACTTTAAATACCACATTTTAATGTTAATTTTGTTTTCAAAACAAACAAAAAAAAACCACTTTAATATGATAGTAATGAATAAGGACTGAGGATGTAGCTCAGTGACAGAGCATTTGTCTAGCACATGTGAGGCCCTGGCCTCCATCTTTAGGACTACTAGTACTACTACTACTACTACTAATAATAATAATAATAATAAATATGTAACAATGAACCCAGCCTATTTTTTTTTTTGCTTTTATACCAACAGAGTTGTAAAAATAAGATTTTTTATATTTTCTTATGGAAGAAATGGCCCATGGCAGCAAATGTGCCTAAAGATCATTAAAATGATCGTGAGGCTATGACCCCAGTTACTGTAACAGCACTGGCTCATAGTCAGTGTGCAATAGATTGTTGAATGAATGAAGGAAGGAACATAAGTGGCCCCATCTGTTTACAACGAAGACAAGTGTTGGGTGAACATGAGCCCAGTTGGTGGACTTCCTTCACTAATAAGTAGGACATGATTCTGAGGGAAACAGGGAGCCATGAAGGGGGGTGTGATGCATTCCGCTTTGGATTTGGGGAAGCTCCCTGTGCTGTTCTGGAAGGAGAGAGCTTCTGAGGTAGAAGTAAAGGAAGGCACTCTGGGAGCCGGACTTGAGCATGACTCCTGACCAGGGTTGCCTAAGTAGGGCACCCAGACCATTAGGTGACCTCGAATACAATGAAGAAGACCTCCCGTTGTGTCTGTCTTCCAATGCTGCTGTTAAATGAAGGAGAAAGTCTGTCTGTGGATAGTTTGTCTTCAAAATCTTGCCAGGCATGGTGTGCACCCCTGTAACCCCAGCTATTCAGGAGGTCGAGGCAGGAGGATCACAAATTCAAGGCCAGCCTGGGTAACTTAGCTAGACCCTGTCTCAAAATAAAAAATAAAAAGACCAGGGGTGCAGCTCAGTGGTAGGGGATCCCCTTGGTTCAATCCTCAATGTGGAATAAATAATCTAAAAAATAAGCCAGAAGCAATGGCACATACCTCTAATCCCAGCGACTCAAAGGCTGAGGCAGAAGGATCCCAAGTTCAAGGTCAGCCTCAGCAATTCAGGAAGACCCTCAGCAATTAGTGAGACCCTGTCTCAGATTTTATGAAATTAACTAGGGATGTAGCTCAGTGGCAAAGAACCCCTGGGTTCAATCTCAATACCAATAAATGAATAAACATCTTTTAAAAAATAAGTAAAATCCTCAAGTCCTGACTCACATCCCTTTGTAACAGTGATAACAGTACTGAGATCTTCAGAGGGAACTAGTATCTGTTATCTGATAACATCATTTGTGTTTTCATTGTACTTATTTACAAGGTTGTCCTCTCTCTAACTAAGGGGAGCAATCCTGAGTGTTCCACACATTACAGTGATATAAACGTCCATTCTAAGATCTTTATCTAAGTGCTGCCCTCCGCGTGTGCATGGCCTGGATTCAACAGCCAGCACTGAAAGAAAAAGAGAGAGAGAGAAAAACAGAGGGAAGAAGAGAGGGCGGAAGGAAGGAAGGAATTATCCAACCAAACGCAAGGGTCGGTCAGTTCAAAATAGCAGTATGGAAATAAACTGGAAACTGCTGATAGAAAAATTAAAATCAAGGCAGTATTCAATGTTTGGAGTTCAAAACACTCCACGTTACTCTGTGTTACAGGTGTACTGTCCTATATCTTCTCCCACTTTCCCCGTCAATTGTCAGCAACAATTCTTCAGACGGAATTTCAGGCCCTGCAGCAGAAGGCAGGCTTTTCTGGGAAACACGCATCACCGACTGAACACTCAGGAGAGACTGTGTCCTTCTGCTTCCCTCTTCAGGAGGTCTGCTCGGGTCAAGAACTTGGAAGGGTCGGAGTTTTCACCCCACTTCCATACTAACAAGTTAGACGGAATGGTTTTATGGAAGTTGGTGAAAACACGTGAGACTCCTAGGTCGGAAACAAGAGAGTCTCATCACTCACCACAATATCAGGAGCCTGTTTTGTTTTGTCTTGTGCTGGTTTCTCAAGCTTCAATGCCTAAAGCATAACACAGAAAGGCTGAAGTGATCCTGCTGTCCAGTGGGTCCCAACGTGTGGCGGGAATCCAGAACTCAGGGAACCGGAGACTTTGATAACAGACAGTAAGCAGACCAGCCTTTGTCCCGGAGGGAGACGCCATCTCCAGACACAGCCCCTCGTTTTTAAAAAAATATTCATCTAGTTGTAGATGAACCCACAGTACCTTTATTTTTATATGGATGGAACCCAGGCCTCACACGTGCGAGGCAAGCACTTTACCACTGAGCTAAAGCCCCAGCCACCAAAGCCACTCATTATATAAACATCTTGGAAAAGTCCAGAATCTTTCTGAAAAGGCAGCTGATTCCTGGCTTCATACGATGTGAACAAGAAGCCAGTGGGAAACGGTTTCCCAACAACCAGTAGCTCGTACTTCACCTGGCTCAGTTGCCCTCTGAGTCTGTCCCATGTGGGCACACTGGAGAGTTTATAACCAGGTGACCTAGTTGCGTTTCTTTTTATTGCAATAACAACTTAAGGCAGATATTATCCCATGTTATGGACAAAGAAGCTAAGGCTCAGTTAAGTCGAATACGTTGTGCGTATCATCAGAAGTGAGAGGGTCTGAACCCAGGCTGGTGGGACGTCAGGTTGTCTGTCTCCTTTCTATCCAGATCTCACCAGGCACTGAGTTACGTGGGGGGGTGCTGTGCACTGCCTTCTCTCCTCTATACTCTCCTGGGATGCATTTGCAAGGACCAGACTGATACAGAGAGAGGCCTTGTTCTGTCCAGCTGGGCACTGGGTCCACACCCCTTGGGCCCTGGCCTGTCTCTGGATCAGAAGCAAAGACCACACCTGGATGGGGCGGGTGCCAGGTGAGGAACGGGCACCAGGGAAGTGGGTATGTGGTTGCCTAGCACCTGAGTGACCTTCAGCGGGAGGGAATGACTGAGGCGGACAGTGAGTCATAAACACAGGAGCTTCAACGAGGGAAGAAGGAACAAGATGAATGACACAGCAGCACCGGCTCACTGAGTGGTGATTACGATTTTCGTTACCCTGATAATCATTTTCTTTCCCAGACAATATCAGCTCCGTTTAATGGACTAAATGGCCCTGCTGAGAACCAGAGTTGACAGAACACGCTGGTGAGAGAACAGAGTGAAACCCCGTCCCCTGCCTCCCACCTCCCTCCACCCACATGCTGACGCCTCTCAGAGAGTCTGAATGGCAACCCTGACGGCAGGAGATGTGTCTGCAAAGCAAGGCCACCAGGCGTGTGGACCTGCCACCCTCAGGCTGTCTCTCAGGGGACAAGTGCACCCACTCTTTCCACCCTGCACAGCCCACAGGGGCTTCTCCAGTCGATACCTGTTACTCCCAGGACTCTCTCGCGCCCAAGGAAAAAAAGAATCTACATCTTCCAGGAATTCTCAGAATCATGAACCCTCACCAAGGAGCTGAATGTCATGGCTCCACCAAACCAGGCCACCACCAGACAGCCCAAATCCAGGAGGTTAAGCTTTCCAGCCAGCACTCGAGGTGCCCACAGAGCCACTGTCCTGGTCACCGACAGGTCCTGCCCAGTCAGCCTCCCTTCATCTCTAGTAGAGAGAGCCGTCACCTTCCCCTTGGCTATGCATGAGATGGTAAGGGTCAGCTGCACTTAGGGGGCAAGTTATAACCCCCCAAAAAACATCCTTCCCTGATATCTGTGCATCTGCTGGTGCTATGAGAGCTACGGCAGGGGAGCAGCAGCACCTTCCAGTGCAGGATGGCCTGGAGCAGTGTCACTGGGGAAGGAAGGAATATGTCCCCCAGTACTGAAACCCTCTCCTCTCCCTCCCTCCGTCCCCCGAGTACAGCGAGCTGCACAGACATGTGTTGTGCGCCACACCAAGAATGTGGCTTCTCCGTCGCTGACGGAGCATGCAGTGAGTCCTGGGTTCAAATCCTGATTCTCTCACTTCCAGTTTATCCCACTTACAGAGGAGGCCAGAAAGCTCAGGACGATTAAGCTTTGTGCTCCTGGTCACAGGGCTCAGGAGCATCAGGCCCAGTGCCCCATGCACTTCATGGAAACACAATTCTCTTAAGGTTTTTTAAAAAAGAATGATTCTTCCATAAATAGATAACATATATGTGTCTAAATCCCACTTAAACCTGCTTGTAAGGGAAGCAAAATAACAACAAGATCATTCAAAGGGAAAAACTGAAATGTCGTAAACATTAAAACATTAAACGTCGGCCTTGTGTGGTGGTACCTGCCTGTAATCCCAGAGACTCGGGAGGCTCAGGCGGGAGGCTGGCAAGTTTGAGGCAAGCCTCAGCAACTTAGTGAGACATTGTTTCAAAACAAAAAACATCCAGGGCTGGGGATGTAGACTCAGTGGTTAAGAGCCCTGGGTTCGATTCCTGATACCAAAAAATAAAATAAACCTTAGGTGGGCTTGTTAGGAAAGTCCCTGCACAACTCCTCAATTACTGCCTAGTCCAGGCTTTAGGTGGGTCTCACAGCGAGCCTTGACCTCAGGTACCAGCGCTGTCACTGGCAGTGACCATGTGGCCTGGCCATCCTGTGGGGTTCCTGGGGTCCCCTTTCCCTGCTGCTCCCAGCCTGATCAGGACCAGGATGTGGGACTGCCTCACCAGTCCAACCCTTGGTCAGGAGCCAGGGACACGAGCTTCCTTCCAGCTTCCAAGGACGTGACCCATCAGGGGAACGCACAGCGGGGAAGCTCGATGGCAGCGTGGAGAGCAGGCTGCGCCCACCCCGTCGCTCCAGACGCACAGACCCTGGTTCTCAGCTGCGCCCAAGACCCTGTCCCTGCGTTTCCTGAGGCAACAGTTTGCCGTGAGCTACTCGTGGTTCTGAGTGTGCGTGCCCAGGTGAAGTCCAAGTGAACAGGTGAACAGCCACCATCAGCCTGGCACAACCATAGGCACAAACCAACAAGAAAACGGCCACACCTGAATTCACAGAATTATAACAAGGACACGGCTGCGCGGGCGACCAGACTCCCCGTGGAGAAGAGGCCCGTGAGCCTGCGGACACACAGACGGCCAGCTGAAGAGACCCCCTCACTCAAGGCAATGAAAGGACGAGCACCCCGAAACTGGACGTGCGGCATCCTGACCACCACCTGGTCACTCCTGGCCACCTTGGCCAGGAAAATTGCCACAGCATGATCCCACTAAGTGCCGAGTGTCTGTCCTCAGGCTTCAGCAGAGCGCAGCTCCTCCTCCCACGACCACCAGGCAGGCCCCCCAAATGGGAGCTGGGTGCCAGGGTAAGGATCGGGGCCACACCGACATCTCCAGGTGGTGCCCCAGGGTGACTCTGTCCATCCAGACCTTGACCTAGAGCTTTGACAACTGGCCCTGGGCAAGTTCTCCTGGCTGTCTCAATCCGACCACCGCGGGGACACTTAACCCTGGGCCTGTGCCCTCAGCTCCACCTGCCGAACCCCTGTGGCTGCTTAACCCTGGCTTAGCCCTTCTGTCACATGTAACGTGCTATTTATTGTGTACAGTGTGACGTCGACTCCAGTGTTACGGGTATTAGAAATCAAGGTTGGAATAGAGATCTGTGATGGCCGCCTTACGACCCCCAGGTGACTGCAAGCACCCAGTGGACGGCCACTGAGGGAGCGGAGGAGCCTGGGAATTCATTCTTATCAACCAGTCCTGACGTTGGAAAGACACGATGCGTCTGGTCCACGTTCACGTCTAGCTCACTCCCTCCAACCAGGCTCCCTCGTCTTCCTCGTTTTCCATCTTGTACTGAAAACGTGGCCCTTTTCAGCCCTTCTCTGCCAACCTCAGCCCCCACTGGGAAGTCAAGGCCTCCCAGGAGAGCCGCTGTGATCTGAGGCAGGGAGTGAAAATCTGCGACTGGCTTATTGGAAATGTTCCCTTCGGGGTGTGTGTTCCCAGGAGGATACTGAAGACCGAGCGGAGAAGGAGCAGCTCAAGCCACTCCATCCCTGTCTGTGGACGGTCACCTTCCTTTCCTCTCACTCACCTCTCTCCAAGGGTCTGACTTTGGAATCAACGTCCCCATCGCGGTGAACACTCTGAAGTCATTCCTGGTGCTCCCTGTGATTCAGAAAATTGGCCTTGGGATGGGGAAATCATGTCTTGTAATAAAGCTCACAGTCGGAACAGGCGCCCACTGAGGAGAGCAGACCCAGCCAACAGCAGCTTCCGAGGCAGAAGACGCAGGACTCTTCTGCTCCCAAAAAGTCCAAGGAGTTGGGCCATCGGCCTCCGGAGGACGGCAGGAGTCCTGTCTCCTCAGGTCTACGGGGGTCTTCCTGTCTAAGTGTCGTCCTCCTCCCCAGGGCCCAGGGCCCACCAGTAGAAGTGGGAAATGGCTGAAGGAAGGACAGGCCACGCTGCACGGGTGACCTGGAAGTGACAGCCCTGCTCCCAGGGCCCACTGTGTCTAGGGAACACCGCTCACCACAGGGGGCTGGCCAGGGGGGGTTCCACTCCGTCCGAGCAGCTCCAGACTGGCAGGTCCTGGTGGATGGAAGAAGAAGGTGGCTGCAGAGAATGGCAAGCTGTGTGGCGATTTCACCCTCCAGACCCCAGTGACCCAGGGTGCTGGAGAGCATCCTCCCTCCACACAGCTCTTCAGTGCCAACAGGTTCACTCCACTGAATCATGTAACAAGACTTAAAATGGGGTTAATCATGTATGTGACCTGGAAATTCTGGAAGGATGTTCAAGAAACTGTTAGAAATAGCCGCCTTTGGGACTGGGGGTGTGACCCGGGGTAACGCTCTGGCCTAGAGGACCTGGGGCTCCGCGTTCAGTCCCCAGCACACAGGAAAAGTCAACTCCGGAGCAGGGAGCGTGGGCAGGAAGAGGGACGCACTTCATCTCCTTCCATTCCCTCGGGTATGTTAACGCCCTTAGCAGGTACATGTGCTTCCTTTACAGTAATAAGAACTAGTTAATAAAAATAAATGAGCCCCTGGCTCGGATTCAGAAGCGTACGATTTAGAGTTGGAGAGGAATTTAGAGGAAGTTTCACACAATCAAAGCCAAGATATATCATCAAATGGAAAAAGGTTTTTAAAAAAAAGCAATTGAAGATTTGTTTGACGACTATGATCCTGTTTGGGTTTTTAAATTATACATAGGATTATAAATATACATTCGTAGGTGTATCTCTAGATAGATGTAGCTACACAAAAAGAGAGAAACAAGTTGAAGGAGTGTATATCAAACAGTACGCTGTGGTTGTCTCTGGAGGCTAAAGAGGGGAGGAATTTCACTTCCTATTTTATTTATTTCTGTAATCGTTTTATTATCATATTGACTCATACTTAAATAAGCAGGAAAAAAACAACATAAATAAAAATGGAAAGAGGCTTTAAGTCCTTCTGCATTACCTCCAGAATCCAGGGGAGTGTGGTAGAGCACTTGCCGGCATGCGGGAGGCCCTGGGTTCAACCCCCAGCCCTGCAAAATGAGTCAATAAATAAATGATTTCAAAAGAGAGAATTTGTTCCATAGAAGCGGGGATGAAATAGGGCTCATTGTGCTGGGTCCTGAGAATACTGAGACAAGATAGATCCAAAAAGATCTTAGTACTGGGTCGGGATAGAGGAAGAGGTGGCCCAGGAAGAAGAGAATGAAGTGCGTTGCTCAAGTGCAGCAGCTGTTTTGTTCAGGATTCTCATCCCGGCTCCTGCCTGGTGGGTGGCACATAATAGATGCTCAGCAAATAGCCCAGGAACAAAGGAGCCTCAGAAATGGGAGGAAATGATGGATGACTTGATTTGTTAATGACAAGGTCATTCTACCATCAGTGTAAGAAGAAAAAAATCAAAAACAGGTAAATGTGACTGAGAGGTGATGTTGACTGAGGGGACAAAGGAGAAGACGGACACAGAATTGAAAGTCTAAGTGTTATGCTCGAATTCGGGACCCCCAAAGACCACCAGAGACCAAGATCGATGCAAGCAGCAAAGAGGTGTTTATTGAGAGCTAGCTCGGTCCTCCGAGCACACACACACAGCAACTGGTGACACTGAGAGGCCCCGAGCCCAGGGTTTGCAGCAGTTTTATACATTCTTTGGGGAAGGCAGGGACCCCCACATACATCATAGCATCTCTCAGCAAATCACCACACACCACGGGAAAATCAAATAACAAGTCTAAAACATGATTAGCACATTCACTGGTGGGAACAAGTTGGGTAGGGGTGATTGGTTACTACAAGAGGGGTATTCATTTGAACTGATTGGTTTAAGCCAAGAGGGGTGTACGTGCTGAACTACGTGGTTTCCCAACATGTTATCAACCACCATAAACTACTGGGAGGGTCATCTTGTAAGGGTAAAAGAAATTGAAGTTAAAGCGTAAAAGTTAAAGGGTAAAAGACCGGGTGTTGTAAAAGTTTCTAAGCTGCAAGGTCTGAGTTAAAATGTAAAGGATTAGGTATTGTTAGGTTTCTATGCTACCTGCAAAACCCGAAATTTCTGTAGCTGTTAAGACAATGCTTGGAACCGCCCAGTAAATATTTCCCCTGACCGCCTGGTTGTTTAATAACTTAAGGGCTCTGTGTGGTCTCGCACATAGGCATCGCAGGGCCTAAACCAATCAGTTTGAATGTGTACCTCCGCTTTAGGAGTAACCAATCACCCCCGCCCGAACTGTTCCCGCCAATGAATGAACTAATCATGTTTAGGAGTTGTTGTTTGATTTTCCCGCGGTGTATGATGATTTGTTAAAGGAGACTGTGATGTATGTAAAGTCCCCGCCCTCCCCAAGAAGTGTATTTAAGCAGCGCTCAGCCCCTGCTCTGGGCTCTGGGCTGCTCTCATTTCTTGAGTGGGCACAGAGCCCAGCATGCTGGAATGGATCCCCAATAAATAAACCCCCTTCTGCCAATTGCATGAGTGGTCTCTTGGTGGTCTCTTCCTCCGACACTTCGCCGGACCCTTACAAGCACCACATACAAACAAAGATGTTGTGTCCACCAAAAACTAAAAAATAAATATTAAAAAATTCTCTCTCTCTCTCTCTCTCTCTCTCTCTCTTTCTTAAAAAAAAAAAAAAAAAAAACAAGCTGACGCTGGAGGCCTTATCTCCATAGAGAGGAGCAGAACAGGCGGGTTCCTCAGGCTCAGGGATCAGAGCCTGCGGGTCCTGACCCTCCCAGTGAAGGGTGAGGTTGGTACCAGGGAGTGGGGAGCCCTTTTCAGAGAGGCCCTTGGGCTGAAAGTGGGACTTTTTCTTAAGATGGCAAATGTCACTTAAGATGGCCCACCAGCTCGGTCCCGGTCCCCAATGCCAATCAATGCCACTTTAATAATGAGGACAAGGTGTGAGGAAAAGGAGAACGAAGGCTTATTGCTTTTCTAGCAAAGGAGAAACCCGGGTCTCCTGCCCCACAGTCTGCGACTCCGGGACAGGGGTGTGTAAGGGAACCCTGATCCAGATGTGCTCCCTGGCCCAGGGCGCCCTGATGGCCAGTTAGGAGGAAATTCACTTCCCAGGTCCTCAGCAGGCACCTCCTTCCTGTAGTGGGTGTTGGGGGAAGAAAAGACAGCACAGTCTCCCTGATCTTGTTAGAGACGGGGAGAGGGGAGAGAGAGAGAAAAAAAAAATAAGCCTCAGAGCAATGAAGGCTACATTCACAAGGTGAAGGACCCCCAAAGGACCACCAGAACCAGGATCGATGTAGGCAGCAAAGAGGTGTTTATTGCGAGCTAGCTCAGTCCTCCGCACACAGCAACTGGTGACGCTGAGAGGCCCCGAGCCCAGGGTTTGCGGCAGTTTTATGCACTCTCTGGGGAAGGCAGGGACCCACATACATCACAGCATCTCTTAGCAAATCATCACACACCGCGGGAAAATCATAAAACAACTCTGAGACATGATTAGCGTATCAAGTGGCGGGAAAGAATCTGGAAAGGATTATTGGTTAGTTCAAGGGGTTGACGCACTTAAAAATGATTGGTTTAAATGGCGAGGGTGTCGAGGGTGTCACAAGTGGGGGGTATGTGCCAAGCTGCAGGGCTTCTGGTTTAGATATTGGTCACTACACCTAGGTGGGGGCTGTCTGGAATTTCAGATATTTTGATATCTGGCCTACCTTAGGCAATCTCCCTCTGCATTGTGCAGAGCTTTCTGTGGTATTTCCTGACTTTAGGTCTGCAGTAGGTCAGGGGTTAAGTTTCAGAGCAAAATGAGGTCCCAAGTAGAACGAGGTTGCTTAGGTCTTTCACATCGTGTGCACCCAGCGCAATGAAAAGTTGTGCTGCCATAGTGGACAAGGAATCAAAATGCAGCCAGCTGTCCTATGTACCTAATTAGAATAAATAAATAAATTCATAAAGAAAAAGGCGTATCGACATAGGGGTCTACCCCTAAAGGTGCCTGCCTTGCTTAGCAGCTGACCAAAAGACAGTGAAGAAGAGCCTGTGCTCTTAGTGATGCAGGTCAATATGCCCAGACAAGAGTCTGTCTGGTTCCAACTCTAGGATGCTGTGTCAGGAGCCCTTTTGTCCACCCTCTCCACGCTCCCTCCTCACTCGCCATCCAGGGCCCTGGCTGCCTCAGCCCTCATGGCCTCCCTCAAGGGCACTGTCAGACGTCTGTCCAAACCTGAAGAAGGCACACCCCAGGAGTGAGCCTAGAGACAGCAGTGCCCCTGAGCTGCTGAGGAGGCTCGGATGCGACTCCAGGGGAGGAGGCCCTCAGCAGGGAAGCCAGGCAGCCCCGGGCAGGAGGTTAGGAGAAACTCTGGAACTTTTGCTCAACTTTGCTGCGAAACCTAAAACCGCTCTAAAAACCACAAAGTCTGGTTTTTTAAAAGATAAAGAAGAAAAGATTCCTCTAGCTCAGGAAGGAAAGGATTCGAGGGGGAAAGAGGGGAGCGTGAGGGAAATGGAAGGCCGAGGGCGCTATGGCTAGAGGCACTGAAGGGCATCAGTTGGACCAGAAAGCAGCAGCGAGATGCGAGAAGAGGACCCTTTCTTCCTTATTTACTTTGCGGAACCGGGGAGTGAACCCGCGAGCATTCTACCTCTGAGCTTCGACCCCAGCCTGTGTCTTTGTACTAGGGATTGATCCCAGGGCTGCTCGACCAGGAGCCATGTCCCCAGCCCTTCTTCTGTCTTATTTCTCCACAGAAAAGCCTCTTCCCCATGGCGGACGTTACGACTGTCAGCCAAAGAGTCTCTGTGAAGGAGTCCAACGTAGATAAACTTCCTATTTTCCTGTGGCCCTGTTTACTTGGCCACTGGCCGAGAAGATACCAGCTCTCCAGGTGCTGGACACCCCTTACTAGTTGTTCACAAACGTCTCCAGTATAGTACTTTGTAGAACTGTGCAAACCAGGCCTCTGGCCTTGAGCTGGGCTTCACAGAGATGTCTACATTTTTAAGATAAGTTACAAATGGGCTCCATGGTGACAGCTGGTGGGGGAGGAAAGAGAGGGGAGAAGAAGCTCTCCCCTTCTCAGGTGCTGTCCTTGAAGGGTTAACGTGCCCAGAACAGGGAAAGAAAAAGCTGCTTTTATGTGAACTTCTGCAGACTGGGAACTTCTGAGCCCCTCCCCTTACACGCTGGGTATAGAACTCTGAAACTCCCTGAACTCGGGGTTCAGGGGATTGATTGATTATAGCAAAGGCTGTGCCCCCTGGACCTGGATGCAGCCAAATAAACTGTTTCCTGCCGTCTTTGGTGCCCTGCCTCATGTGTCCCCACAACATTTTTAAACAGGGTCTTGCTAAATTGTTTAGGGGCTTGCTAAGTAGCTGATGCTGGCCTCAAACTTGGGATCCTCCTGTCTCAGCCTCCCGAGTTGCTGGCATCGCAGGTGAGCAGCACCACACTCAGCCTCTTCCCTGAGATTCTAAGTGGACCTGACATCTTCATACGACATGAAACACCATGATACCTTTGCGAGATTTCCAACACTATGACAGAGTACCTGAGAAAATCAGCTTGGAAAGAAGATTGCTTTGGGCCATGGTCACTTGGCTCTGTCACTGTGGAACTGAGGGGAGCTGGAGCATCAGGTTAGACGTGTGGCCAGGGAAACCACCTACCTCTGGTGACAGGGAAGCAAAGAGGAAGCTGCCAGGGTCCTAATACCCTTCAAGGGCACACCCCCAGTGACGTTGAAAAACCAGCCTCTACCTCAGAGCAAAGCCTGTCCAAGGAAGGAACATCACCTTTGTCCTTGGAAAGACCCACAGAGCACTCCCAGGCACATTCCCACCTGCTGAGTTGTTTATCTACAAATAACAGGAGAGATCTGCTGCGCCAGGTGTCCCTGACTCAGTCGGGTAGGGACCCATAGCAGCCCCCTAGCAGCCACCAATCAGCATGAGACAGGGCAATACCTGGGATGCCAGATGACCCTCCCAGTAGTTTATGGCGGTTGATAACATGTTGGGAAACCACGTAGTTCAGCACGAACACCCCTCTTGGCTTAAACCAATCAGTTCAAATGAATCCCCCTTTTGTACTGACCAATCACCCCTCCCCAACTTGTTCCCGCCAGTGAATGTGCTAATCATGTTTTAGAGTTGTTGGTGTGTGATGATTTGCTAAGAGATGCTATGATGTATGTGGGGTCCCTGCCTTCCCCAAAGACTGTATAAAACTGCTGCAAACCCTGGGCTCAGGGCCTCTCAGTGTCACCAGTTGCTGTGTGCGTGCAGAGGACCGAGCTGGCTCGCAATAAACACCTCTTTGCTGTTTACATCGATCTTGGTCTCTGGTGGTCTTTTGGGGGTCCCGAATTCGAGCATAACAATGTGAGCTTTGGGGGACACTTAAAATCCAACTCATAACCATATCCCATTCCTTAACCACAGAGGTTGGTCCAGGATTGGACATGTGTATGACCCTAAAGACCTAATAGGTCTTTACCTGGAGATTTATGATCTGGGAACAAGGAAACCAGAATCACTATAGAGATGACTAAGCTGTGCACTGAGCAACTTGCATAGCCATGTGTGGGAGTGCATGAAATGTAGGGCTGGAAACTCCTGGGGGGGAGGCAAGTGCCCATCTGCAGCTCCTGCAGAAGGCTGATCTGCATCACAATAAAGCTGGTTTGCACAGAGAGAAGAAGACTGAGATAAGACAGGAGCAGCATTAGGATGGCAGTCTTTCAGGCAGAAACCAGAGGTTTGGGTCCTACGTGGTGGCCTGGAGGCTATCTTGCCCCTGGCATATCCCTCCCTTCTCATCTCTCTTCACCCCTTCCCCCTTCAATTGAAGGGGGGCCTTGGGGTGGGATTTCGGTTGCCAAGGGAAACAGCCCCTGTGATGGCTGGAGACTTGGGAGCTTTGAATTCCTCGCAGCACTGAAGCTTCAAAGAGGCCCACGTGGGCTTTCTCAGCAGTCTGTCCAGATGTGAGGCCAACGGGGAAGAGGTCAGCCAACGGGAAACACCAGTCTAGATCACAGACACGCGGGCACCCACCTACCGCACAGGGCTGCCGGGGTGACAGGCAGCGCGGAGGGAGCTTTAGACTAGGAAGAAACCATTTCATATGTTTGACTTCATCATCATGAAAAATGGGGTAGATAAGCTTTTTCTTAAGAAGCTAATTGGTGAATGTTTCAGGCTTAATGGACCATACAGTCTCTGCCACAGCTATTCAATTCTGCCCTTGTCAAGTGAAATCATAAACAAACGGACACGACTGTGCTCCTATAAAACTTCATTAAGGATGAGTTCAATCTCCAATACTGAAAAAAATTACTAATGAACTCTGAAATTTGAATTTGCATAATTTTTCCAGATTATGAAATGTTTTCTTTTATTTTTTTTTTTCAGTCATAAAGAATATAAAAACCATTCTTAGGTTTAGGCCATACGTGGCCCGTGGGCCTTAGTTGACTGACCCCTTGTGACAAATTATGTTACATTATTTTTTGAAAAATGTCTCTGTCATTTCCCTTGATGGGGCTAGTTTCCCAGACCCATGATGTTGGACTTGGCCATCTGATTTGCTTTGGGCAATGGAAATATTAGCAAATATGCTAAATATAAACAAAAGTTTGAAAAGTGCCCGGCTGGACTTGCCCTCCTGCAGTTCTGCCACCACTGTGAGAGGGCTTCTCGTGGGCGGCTGCTGCTACTTCATCCTGGGCACCAGAGGGAACATACGTGGAACATCAGGAAGGGAGGCCCAACTAGACCAGACCCCAGCCTAAAGAAAACCTGCCCAGGCAGCCTAGATCAACCAGCCCTCACCCAACCAACAGATGCTTGAGGAATGAAAGCTTGCCGTTGTATTGTCATTGAGACTTTGGGGATATTTGTTACTCAGCAACCACTGACTAATACAAGTAACATCACCATTTTAATATTATCTGTGCCAGGCACTGATTTTTTTATTAGGTGCTACATTGATTAATTTATGTTATTTAATCTTAACTTCAGGAAATGAGTTTTATCATTTTCTCCATTTCATAAGTCAGCAAACTGAGACTCAGAAGTTTCCAAGAAGTTTGAAGAACCAGCAAATAAACCAACACTTATCTGTTCCAGAGCCAGTCCTTTCCATTAGGGGTTTGATTTCCACGGGTACCACTTGTGGCCATCTACTGCATCAACTTCCTGTGGTCTACAGGACACTCCCAGGCCGCTCCATTCCCTGGAACGCCCGTCCTCTGCATTCCTCAGGGGGATGACCCGCTGCCTGCCTGCTAGGTGTCAAGTGCCCTGTGTCCATGTGGCCTCCAGACTCCCCCCTCATGGTTGCCGGTCACGTTACTGTGTGTGGTTCTTTTTGATATCAGCTGTGTGTCCAGCAATTCCACTCAATTCCGACTCGGTCTCCCTGGAGATAGTCGGATCCCACAGGCTAAAAGGGGCTCAGTCCCACTGGGCTGCCCCCACCTCAGACTCCACTTGCAAGGTCCAGGTCACCTATACTCTGACCATGTGGCGGTACCTCCCACCAGCCCCCCCCCCCCTCAGATTCGATAAGTTGCTAGGATGGCTTAGAGAACTCGGGAAAACACCTGACCTACGTGTGTGCGTTTACCGTAAAGAATGTAACTCAGGAAGAGCCAAGTGGACAAGGCCTGGGGCAGAGGGCACGCAGGGCTTCCGTGCCCTCTTTGGGAACACTGCTTTCTCAGCACCTGGGTGGGTTCACCAACCAGGACTTCCCAAACCGCATGGTTCAAGAGTTTCTAGAGTTCAGTCTCCAGCTCTCTCTCCCCTCCAGGGAGGCCAGTGGTAGCACCTCTGACCACTTGTTCTTCCTGACGACCAGCCCATCCTGACACGGTCCTGGGGACCTACCACAAACCACTTCATTAGCCTAAACCACTGGATGTGGGGACAGCAAGGACTCTCCTATTCCTTACCTAGGATATTCCAAGGGTTTTAGGAGCACTGTCCTGGAAACTGGGGACAAAACCCAAGTATATTTCTTATTGTACCACACGTTGCCTGTTTTTCTTCCCCACCAGATCTTGAGTGGTCAATGGATGGGGCTCGGTGCTTTGAATTCCCTCTGCCTGGTATACAGTAGGGGTCAAAACATGGTCCTGGTGTTACTCTCTTCCCATCATGGTGGCGGTGTGGTTGCCATCCTAATGCCCACCTCTGAGCTGTCTAGCTCCTTCAGTGGCGTGAATCATTGAGCAGGTGATTTAATGGACACTTTCAGTCCCCTTCTCCCTAGGTGCAGAGAAGGCCCCTGACCTGCCCACAGCCTCCTAACGCTTCAGAATAGGGTCCGAATGTCCCCGTGATGGAATTCTCTTTCCACTGCATCCTCAAGGACACCCACAGGACCTGGTGGATGAGGTGAAATCTCCCAAATGCCACCTTCTCTGGTACCCCTTGCCCCGGGGCTGTGTGAGACGGGTTGGATCCTGTGGATCCAGTCATGCGCTCTGCTCCTCTCTGTTATGGGGGGACTTCTGGGAAACTGAGGCAGAGCAAAGGCCGGCCTTCAAGCCCCGGTTCCTGGGACCGAGTGTGGAAGATCACAGGCTCGTGGCTCAGAATAACAGGCATGAGTGATTAGAAGGGGTAGGAAAGGGGAAGGGGACACTCTAAAGGGACAGAGTGGGTCTCTCAGAGAAGAGAGGGACGGTGTACCTCTCCTGCCCTCCAGTTCCATTGGAGATCCCAGAAAAGTTTCCAAAGGTCCATATTTTGATGTTTTGGTGACAGCGGACTTTCAGGTCTGCACTGTGCATGACAGCTCCAGGTCACTTTGAGCCCTGATGACGGACTCTAATTGGAACTTTCTTACGGATTTTGTGGTTAAAGGGAATTATCCTTATCTCCCTGAGTTCCAGGATCTGGTCTGTGTAAGGGTCACAAAGGTACCCCCCATACACTTCGGGGTAACTTGTGTCTTCTCATGGGCATTTCACCTGTCGATAAAAGTGGTTTGGAGGAATGCAGCCTATCTATGGACTTGAGCCAGGCGGGGCTGCAGGTGAACTGCTTTTTCAGAGTAAAAGCATGTGGGCCAGCACAGTGGGCCTGGTTCATTATCCTCTCAGCCTTATGCTCCCACCTCTCACGTCTGTCTGTCCCCTGTCATCTCCACTGGGGTTAGAAGCAGCCTCAAATCAGCCAAAGACAAAATCAGTCAGAGCACTGGGCTCCTCCTTATAAAAGAAAACCAAAAATACCCCAATAGCACCCAAGGTCAATGAGATGTGGAAGAGCAGGACAGACATAGATAAATGTCCCTGAGGATGAGGGATCTTTTTTTAAATGTGGGAAGAATAAAGCAAAGGAAAAGGCACCATCTGTCTCACCTCAACCTCTTCTGTTTTAATGGATGAAGAATCTCGAGTTTTGGGTCAAACCTCTCTCTTTAGAGCAGGTGGCCTCTACGGGACAGGGGACTCTAAGAGCAGAGACCCTGCAGGGCCCGGAGCCTCTCCCAGCTCAGCACCAACAGGAGAGGCCAAGGGAGCAGAGGCCGGCACCCGGGTTCTGCCGAACACTAGAAAGTGCTGCCCGCCTCCCACACGGGAGCACATCGCACACCCCTGCAAGGCACGTCCTCCTGACACTGCCATGTCCACGGCACTGATGAGGCCACAGGAGCAGGGCCAACTTGTCTTGATCAGATCATTTGTGGGAGAATCAGGACTTCAATCCTGAGCAGCTCATTCCGAGCCCTCTGCTCTGCAACGTTGTGGTGGCTGGGGGTTTTGATTCTTTTTTGATTGTCTTTTGTTTTGTTGTTGTTTCAACTGAGAAATTGTTTTAGATTTACAGGAAAGTTGCAAAGATAGTACTGAGAACGCCCATGTACCTTTCACCTGGCCAAGCCCTACAGAGCTATTCTGGCATGATCAAAACCAGAAAATTAGCCCAGAACAGTTCACTATAGACATTATTCAGTGTTTCTGCTAATGTCCCTTTCTACCATCTAAGATAAAAAATGTCCTTTATTCTCAGGTTCAGTGACCAGGAGCCTGCATATAAAACTGATAAGAGAAAAATTAGCAAGAGAAAAGCTAGATTTTTTGATCACATGTATATATATAAACATGAGTGTTCACAGATAAAAGTGTGACTCAGAGGGGTGGCTGGGATTGGGGGTTGCACACCATCTTATAGGTGAAGGGTGAGAGGAGAAAGGGCACTTGTAGGAAACAAAGACTTTTTTGGAAAGATAAATGGAAGATATGATATATATATATTTATTTTTTTTTTTATGGTGCTGGGCATTGCTCTAAAACACACGTGCCAAGCACAGTGACACGTGCCTGTCATCCCAGTGACTCAGGAGGCTGAGGCAGGAGAATTACAAGCTAGAGGCCAGCTTGGGCAATTTAGCAAGACCCTGTTTCAAGATAAAAATAGGAAGGGCTCAGTGGTAGAGGAACCCTGGGTTCCAGCCTCAGCCCTGGGGAAAAGAATACAAAAAGATGGACACTCATCAGCACCCATTTTGGTCTTCACCCAGCCATCCGAGGGAGGTGCTATTGCAATTCTGTCATCCCTATTTTACCCAGGTGAGGACACTGAGGTCCAGGGAGATTTTCAATGTGCTCAAAGAATTAGCATGAGGCAGAGGCACCACTTGAGCACAGCTTTCATGCTCCAGGGTTCTCGGTGATTTCTCCACTGTGGGTGGCCTTCCACCATGTCCTGTGCTCAATGTCCAGGGCATACAGACTTCCAGGGGCTCCCAGGAGGCAGTTGTGGTGATTGCAGCCTCCAGCGAGTGCTACTCGGTTTTCTCACACTTATGTTTATCTTAGTGTTAATACTGATCATAGCTATCAACAATAGTCAGTTCAGTGGGAGAGCACTGGCCTCCTGTGTGTGTGTGTGTCCCTGAGTTCCATCCACAGCACTGCAAAAATATAAAATAATGGCAAGGCACGGTGGCGCACACCTGTAATCCCAGCAGCTGAGGAGGCTGAGAAAAAAAGATCACAAGTTTGAGACCAGCCTCTGTAACTTAGAAAAAAACCTGTCTCAAAACTTTAAAAAGTGGGGCTGGGGATGTGGCTCAAGCAGTAGCGCGCTCGCCTGGCATGCATGCGGCCCGGGTTCCATAGTCAGCACCACATACAAACAAAGTTGTTGTGTCCGCCAAAAAACTAAAAAATAAATATTAAAAAATTCTCTCTCTCTCTCTCTTAAAAAAAAAAGAAAAAAAAACTTAAAAAAGTGAAAAGAGCCAGGGATGTGGCTCAGTGGTTAAATACCCCTGGGTTCATTCCTGGTATCATACTAGTAACAATAAAATAAAGTAGCTAGCTGGGCACCAGTACTGTGGCACACACCTGTAATCCCAGCATCTCAGGAGGCTGAGACTGGAGGATTGTGAGTTCAAAGCCAGCCTTGGCAATGGTGCTAAGCAACTCAGTGAGACCCTGTCTCTAAATAAAATACAAAATAGGGCTAGGGATGGGGTTCAGTGGTTAAGTGCCCCTGAGTTCAATCCCCAGTCCCATAAATAAATAAATAAAGTAACTGTTTTGTATCCCATATATATTTACAATTATGTGTCAAGTAAGAAGGAATTTAAAATATAATAGCCAACATTTATTAAATGTATTACCTGTTGGGAAATAAGTGTCATCTATGTATTTATAAATTTTGTTTACTTTTATTTGTGAACCAGGTCCTCGTGCATGTTCGGCAAATGCTTTACCACTAAGCTACACCCCAGCCCTAGACATGGGTTTCAACATTACTCAGTACCTGTATTTCATAATGCCACACTCATTCTTGGAAAATATATTCATTCACGATTCAATGAAATGTTTATTGACCAAACCAACCGCCCTCTACATCTTCCCTGTTTTCATGAAATTACAAACTATGACTCTCATCTCCTAAATGGCAAAGTTGACTATTTTTAAATATCCATGAGTCCATGCTGACATAAATAAGTGATTGAATAAATAAGAGGGGACAAATGGAAAACATTTCCTATGCAGGAGAATTCCAGTAAATCACGCACACACTCCCCCCTAAAGGACACGGAACATTGCCCCCCCCACCCCACTGTAAGTGTGGGTTCTGCAGTGACTATCCTCCAAACAGCACAGCATGAAGAGGGGGAGAAAGTAAGGAACACACTACCTCAACCCAGCGATTAAGACCAATGTTGACCATGACATGTCATGTCAATAATATGTACCTTTGACACAAGACAACGAGAATGGCCCTTTTACCTATATTTGCACTATAACCAAAGTCTACTCATGAGAAAAACACCAAATTCCAATAGAGAAACATTCTACAAATTACCTGACGAACACTTCTTAAAACTGCCATCAAAAACAAAGTCTGAGCCAGGTGTGGTGGCACACACCTGCAACCCATAAACTTGGGAGGCTAAGGGAGGAGGATTGCAAGTTTGAGGACAGTCTCAGCAACTTAGTGAGACCCTATCTCAAAATAAAATGAAAAAAGGGCATGGAGGTGGCTTGGGAGGCTGAGTTAGGATGATTGCAAGTTCAAAGCCAGCCTCAGCAACTTAGCAAGGTCCTAAGCAATTTAGCAAGACCCTGTCTCAAAATAAAAAGAAATTAAAAGGGCTAGGGATGGGTCTCAATGGTTAAGTGCCCCTTTGTTCAATCTCTGGTACCCATAAAGGTGGGAGAAGGGATAACTGGGGATGTATCTCAGTGGCAAAGCACTTCTAACTTCAATCCTCAGAATTAGAAAAGGGGGGGAAGATAATAATAGAGGAAAATGGGTGCTGGGTATATGTTTCCTCTCCTATCTTCAGACTTTTTCTTTAAATCTAAAACTCTTCTTAAAAAATAAAGTTTATTTCCAAAATTGGCCATTTTTGAATCTCAAACATAGGACATTAATGTAAAATATTCCTTAAAATATTTGCATTCAAGAAGGAGCTTCAGAATAGACCACATGACTAAAATATAGCAAAAGATTCAGAGAAAATTGATTTTGTTGCAGAGTAAGAAAATAATACCCTGTACCTATTCAAAGATACCAGGAATCAAGGAGGAGCATTCTGAGGAGAGGAAGATTGTTTCAATCAGTCTCCTGCTGCAGAAACCATGAACATAAAAATGCAGCGATGCTATGAATCTCTCTTAGAGAAAGGAGAAGTGATCCATAGTTTTCTGACTAGCTGCTCTGCCCGGCTGAAATGACGCTCATTCCAAGGGGTGGAGGGAATGAGCGGCCAATGAGAAATCTCAGGAATGACTGAGAGAGCCGTCATCTGGGGAACTTCCAAATCAGGTTTGACTGCTGGTCGATATGGGGAACAGTTGTTATATGTCATTTCTTCCCCAGAAGATGGAGCTTTGGTCTAAAATATGGATGTAAGACAAGTCGGCAAGCTGGGCCCAGAATGATAACGTTCAAAGGAAATGCATCAAATGTGGTCTAGATCAAGGAAGATTTCAAAAGCATTTTAAATCTCCTTGGAGATGAGTTCCTTTGACCTGATTCTCTACCCGTCATCAACATTCATTGCTTCAACTGTTTTTATCCAGGCAAAAAGAACATTTCCGTGGGAGTCATAAAAATGATCATGTATCATCTTATTTTTATATGGCATCTCTCTTCCCAGAAGCCCAAAGGCTCCCTATTAACTTGTTCTGTGGTTTGTATGTTGAAAGAGGTGACATTTAAGTTCACTGTTCCAATGGATTTATTATGCAGATATGAATTGTATGCATTTCCTCCAAAATATCCAGATGCAAAATTCATCTCCTGTGTGTTATTCTAACGGACCAACATGACTCAGCCCCAACCTCAGCCACATCTTTCTCGTGTGAATAAAACTCTAGGGAGGGTCCTGATTGGAGTACCTTGATTTCACATGCTCATCTTTGGGCTCACCATAGTGGTCATGGGGCAGTCTCATCAAAACGCTGGACCATATGCAGAGCCAGCAACATCACTGGTCACTACCTACCTTCTGTAAGGTCAAGGAATCTCAACAAAATTGAATTCTGTTAGACGGGAAGACAAGAGAGAAATTGATGTTTTTAGGCAATATACAGTATCTTCCATGTTACCTGTATCAGCTATCACTGCGTAACAAACTACCTCGAAACTCAGTGACCTCAAATGGCATGCATTTAGCATCTATAGGTCAACTGGATGATTCAGAGGGACTCAGCTGGCCTCCCCATACATCTATGAGTGTAACAGGGGCTCACTTTTATGCTTGGCTAGTGGCTGCTCTACCAATGTAATTGATTTTTTAAAAGGACGTGTTTCTTTCTCTTCCTCTCTCCCTGCTCCTCCCTAATTTCTCCCCCTCCCTAATCTCAGGGGAAGGAGGATCACCTTTCTTCTCCATCCTAGGCAGAGTTATCTGCCCCTGAGCACACAGCCACCAGAGGAATTTACTAATCCAGATTTAGGGGATGGTTGAGAAGATCTCAGAAATAACTATCTCCCAAATTAACAAAGGGATGAAAACTTCTACAGCCTTTGAATCACCTCTTTAAAAGCCCCCTGGCTCCTGCTGATGGGTAGAATCACAGCCTCTGGGACAGGAATCTCCTGTGTTTCTTCTTTGCTAGAAAAAGCAATAAACCTTGTTCCTTTTTCTCAAAACTGTGACCTCTTTATTGGATTGCATTGGGGACAAGGACTGAGCTTTCAGCCACACACAGAGACACCAAAATTAACAAAAATCAATAGTTATGACCATTGTCAGTGCCCCGTTTTAGAGTCTCTGTGGAAGCTCACGAAGAGACACAAATCTTGGCTTGCACCTTGGATTGCATTAGTGGCTACTTTAAAAGCACATTCTACAGAAAGGTTAAAATGGAAGGATATTCAACATCTTGAATTTTCAAAAATACTGAAAACCATTTTCCTTCCTCCCCTCCTCCTCCCTCCCTCCCCTCCTCCTTCCTCCCTCCCTCTCCCTCCTCTTTTTTTTTTTTTTTGGTACTGGGGATGAAACCCAGAACTTTTCACATGCCCAGAACTTTTCACATGCTAGGCCAGCACTTCACCACTGAGTTATGTCCTCAGCCCACAGATGGTTTTTCAATAGCAGGGACAGAAGCACAAACCAGAGTAGCTTAAGCATTAAACACAGAAATTTTGACTCAAACAATCGGAAAGCTTAGAGGCACTGAATTCAAGCATAGTAGATCTAGGTGCTCAAATAATATGATCAAATGTCCCTTTTCTTCTCCTTTCAACCTCCTCAACCTCCGTCCTCCTTCTTCCTCCCACTCTCTTGGATAACCACCCGTATTTGCTAGCCTCTTGGGCAATTTCTGTGCTATTGACCCCTGGCAAAGAGCTCCCACTTGCTCAATCGTTCTCGACAACTCCTGAATTTACTGCCGTGGCTTCTGTCATGTGCCCATCAACTTGTGGCATGGGGCACAAGGGTCAGGAGGCAAAGTGGTCTGGATGGCTGCGCCTCATTCCTGTTCTCATCCCAGGGAAAGATTGGGTGACGCAGTGTTCATTTCCACAACTGCATGATCCAGGAGTAGGAGGGAGATGGTTCATTATCTGGAGAAAATCCCAGTCTATTAGGGGGCACAAGGCACGTTCACGTAAAAATATAATTATGAATGGGAACATACTCAGTGTCACAAGAAAGGGAAAGACCAAGTTAAGGATCTAAGAGTTCAAAGGAGGGTGTAATTACATTTGATTGGTATCACAAAAATGAACACCTTACCTTCCTAGAGGACTGGAATTAGCCAGAGATTTTCCTCAAGGACAGTTTCCTTTTTTTTTCTTTCTTTCTTTCTTTTAATGTCAGTAAGTGGAACATAATAAACACATGTGGATAACTCAGATAAGCCATGAAGTGGGAGCCTAATGACGTTTATCACCCACGACTTCTATGAATATCTGCTGAACGTAGATATGGTGGGCTCCAGGGACATTCCAATGGGGAAGACCGACAGCATCCCCACTTCCACGGAGCCCAATTCTGTTAGGAGCAAAGGACAATAAATCAGTGAATGGAGAGAAGCATAAGATGGCTATAATTTGTCGAAAAGAAATAAGAGGCTGACAGTTGAAGGGGCAGGGAGTGGAAGAGGACCTCTGGTCCTTGGTTGGCAGGGAAGGACTCTCTGTGAAAGTCCTGGAGGAGGGAAGTCAAACTTGGGAGGCTCTCACCTGGAGGAGGAGTATTCTAGACAGAGGGAAGGCAAAGAGGGTGACCTCTCCAGGGATAAGAAAGGGAGGGACTGGCACAAGGTAAGACTGGCAAGAGAACCGAAGGCCAGGTTATGTCGCTAAGACCAACAGAGCTGGACAGCATGGATGGGGTGTGGCAGACAGAGGTGTGACGTGGGTGGGACAGAGATAGGTGGCCTAGGAAGCTGTGGGAGAGATGCAAGGAGCAGGAGGGACCTGAGGGCATCCCTGACTAATTACAAAGTGGACGGAGTCTGAATTCCACCCACCTCAGCTCGTCACCATGTTGGCCAGCCCAACAGATGACAGAACAGTTGTCTGTCTTACAAAGGGAAATGATCCTCATAGCAACAAAGAAAACACTCCCTGTCTGTAGGAATTGGCTTGACATGGCCGCGGCCGCGGCCGCCATCCCGCCAGCTCACCCCCTCCATTGCAAACTTAGAGGACCAGGGCTCGGGGGTGGGGGTTGAGCTCACAGTCTCCTGCGCCCACTGCCGCCTGGACCGTCTAACTGACATCTGAGGTGGAAACAGGTTTTCAGAAGGCCCAGGCACACTCAGGCAGGAGGACCTTTGTAGCTCAGGTCTGAAGCCCTCCCTCCTGCTCTGGAGTGTGGTGTCCCTCTCTCCCTGCCCCAAGGCACCCTCAGTCTGCTGGTCCCTAAGGCCCAAGTGGGCCTCTTGAGTCCTGGGCGCCCGGCCTCACCTGCTGACCCTCCTGCGGCCTCTTGTTAGGTGCCAGGTGATCCTGAAGCAGCCCCTCATCACACCCCTGTCAACAGGCCACCAAAGCATGTCCTTTATACAACCCTCTGCTCACAGTGTCCCTTGTTCCCCTTCATTGACTCGGTACAATGTGGCCATTTTTCATAATGTCGCGGGCCATTGTCTGAAGAGTTCAGGGTCCTAGGAAAAGCTACTTATTCTTTTGAGCAGAGCATGGAGCCTCTTTCTAATTATAGCCCTTCTGAATTCCTTGTCCTTTCCTTTAAATAAAGCGTCTGGCCATATGTTCAATGAGTAGTATTCTAAGTTTCATATCTTGCCTCGTTTTCTTTGGAATCTGTCAATGTCAGAGCTTTTTACAGTGTTACCGTAAAAATGTACTGAACTTTGGTTGAGAAAACTGGCTTTTCTGAAGATACAGTGACTTTAAAAGAGGCTGTGTGGGCGTCTGTCCTGTTTGCAAAAATAGCGAAATCAGGACTTTCGGCTAATTCCCTACTTAGAATTTAGCTAGCTATTTGTGCTACCTAGACTGCATTTTGTTTGCAGTTCAAACTCAACTCATACTTTTAAGAAGTAAGTTCATGGACTTTCTCACCACAGACAGCAGGAGTTGGAGAAAAGTAGGGTCTCAATTAAACAATGGAATATACAATATAAACATGGAAGTGGACATAATTTCCTGAGATTACAGGACACTGGGTCCAAGAATTCGTTTCAACATTCTTATGTTAAATAATAGAGGAATCAGACATACCAGGCATGAAACACTTGGCTGCTTTCTCCAGGGAAGGCTTGCTTCTAGAAGGTAAACCTGTGAAGCCACTCAAATAGGTTCTGTTAAGATTAGCTCCAAGATTCAGGCACAGTAACGCATTCTGGTAATCCCAGCATCTTGATGTATAGTGTGTGCATGAGGGGGTCACATAAGGGTAGAAAAATCCCACCGGAATTCAGAGGTCTAGGTGGCTTGAGTGCATAAAACGTGGGGTTGCGTAATCCTGAAGATATTGAAATTCCCTTTCCTAGGGTCAATTTTTCCACTTCAGTTGTGATCCCTCCACATTTTTAAACATCATCTAGCCTTGTAAGCATGCTCAAAGCTTACTCTCTATGAAAGCTCATCATATGGCACCATTTGATTGCAAAAAATGACCATAATTTTTTTTTGGGGGGGTAGTTGGACAGAGGATTGAATTCAGGGGCTCTAAACCACTGAGCCACATCCCCAGCCCTATTTTGTATTTCATTTAGAGACAGGGTCTCACTGAGTTGCTTAGTGCCTCACCATTGCTGAGGCTGGCTTTGAACTTATAAATCCTCCTGTCTCAACCTCCCAAGCGGCGTGCTCCACTGCACCCAGCTCAAAAATTGACCACAATTCATTGCTTCTCCAACTAATAATACCCTCTGCAATGTAATGTTCCAGCTCATCCCCAAAAGAGATGGAGTCAAGTTGAGAACTTCCCTTCAATCTGTATTGGCCAAAGAAATGAAGCAAATTGAGAATCCACTTGAGTTGGCCACTCCTAATAAGCCCAGGGTTGCTTGCAGGAGAAGAAGAGACTGTGGAGGAGTCATTCAAAGGCTACATTCCAAGTGGTCTCTGTCTGAGGTGTTGTCAGGGACTAGAAGGAAATTCTCCTTCAAAGATTAGCCTGACAGCCCCCTGGGAGACATCCTGCCTGGGAGGCATCCTGCAGCTATCTATCTCCCTGGAACATCCTGCGGTTATCAGGATCATCAGACATCTTGCACCTGGCAGTTTTACCACCCACATCCACCAATTGTTGATTAGAGAGCTTCCCCATCCCCAGCATATAAATACCCCTGTGTGAACAATAAAAGTTTGCAGCTTGATCAGACACCTGTCTTGCTGTCACCTTTCGTGTCTCTTGTCCCTTCATTCCTCCCCATCTAGGTTCGTTGATGTGTCCTGCCGGACAGGACATTTGGTGCCCAACGTTGTGTGCCCAAGCCTTTGACTGAGAAGGAACGCCGTCCTCCGGGAAGACTTGGCCAAGCGGGAGCGCGCGATCGCCTCGGCAGACACCACCGAGAGACAGATCCAGGAGGAGAGAGAGGACGGGACGGGACAAGGTGTAATTCAAATGTTAATTTAGGAGACAGTCATTTCTGAGGTCTAGGTAGGATGGCCTTAGGCCTGAGCCTAAGCAACTTCATTTTAAAAACACCAGGCACACCCACGGAGCCCTCCAGTATGTCCACAAACAAGTCACTTCCTCTCACCCTAATAAACAGAGTGAAGCCCCTGGCAGGCTGTCCTCACCTGATAAGAGGAAAAGGCAAGAAGATCAGGGTGGAGACCAGATGTCTCTGACCTCAGGGTAAACGATGTCACTGAGAAATCCAGTGGTAGCTGGTAAGGATTGAAAGGGAGGTCAAAAGCCCCCAAATTTATTATAAATAATAGAGCAAACAGGGATTCAGCCAGCCGAAACAAGGATGCACTTGAGCCGAGAGCCTGCTGAGGACCTGACATCCCGTCACTTGTCATCATTTCCTGAGCCTCTGCGTGATCCCCACTGCTCTCAAGCTCTGCCCCCTCACCTGAACCCTGGTGACAGCTGCAACTTCTCCCTAGGACCCTCTCCTCAGAGGTCATCCACTCCACACCAGGAAAAGCCTGCCTTGGTTCCGGACCTGATCACCGCGGTCTGAGTGAGTGGGCATCTGCTGGACATAAAGCCTAAGGCTTAAGACTTTTGAACTTCGCCTGCAGAGGGGATGTCTGTCCTTAGACTGTCATGATTAAGTGTGTTTTGCAGGGCTTAGAATTAACCTAGAATTGTTTGCTGTGAATTGCTTATGTCTATGGCAGTGCCTAGCATTAAGGATTGTCGTTTTCTTGATTAAGAACCTATAGAGTGGAATTGTATTGAGTAATTTGAGTGAATAAAACATTGAAAGGGGCAGAAGCGCATGGACATTTTTAATTTCTCCCCTCAACTGCATACCTCGCAATTTTGCCCCCTCGAGACAGGTCTTCTGGTACCATCCCCAAAGTCTGGATTACTTTGTTCCTCTGATGGGTGTGATCAAGGAGAGGTACTTCTGCCTAAAATGGGGAAAAAAGGGGAAAAAAGGTGATCCTATTTCCCCGGAGTTTAGTTGGGGGAGCGGGGTATTAGGGAGGAGCAGGGAGAGAGGAGGAAAAAGAAACATGTCCATTTTAAAGATAGATTGCAGCCAGGGGCAGTGGCACACGCCTGAAATCCCAGCAGCATTCCCAGGAGGCTGAGGCAGGAGGATCATGAGTTCAAAGCCAGCCTCAGGAAAAGTGAGGTGCTAAGCCACTCAGTGAGACCCTATCTCTAAATAAAATACAAAATAGGGCTGGGATGTGGCTCAGTGCTCGAGTGCCCCTGAGTTCAGTCCCAAGTACTCCCCCCAAATTTTTTTTTAAATCAGTTGCAGTGGCAGAGCAGCAAGGGCTACATTCCAGGCATAAAGTGGACCTCTGTTCTGTTCCCCACCATGGATTTCTACATTCCAATTCTATGGGAAAAATGGGCATGACATCTCCAAACTGCTTACTGCTGAAAGAAGGTAAAGTTGGGGGAAGTGACCCAAAGTCCTTGTTCTCTTTCAGGTGGGACATGGACAGTTATGGGCATTCAGCATCAGAGCAGTCCAGAGGTCACCATGGCAGATGACAGGTGACTGGACAAGGCCTATATAGGGCAGGGATCATGCTAAGCCAAAAATAAATAAGACAGCAAAACATTATGTTTTTGTAAACAATTAACACTAAAGTAATTAGTATTTCAGCCAGTCTCTGAAAACCATGAAGACAGTGACTCAGGTCTGGGTTTGTAGCTCAGTGGTAGAGCACTTGCCTCACGTGCATTGAACGGATAAAAGAAATTGAAGTTAGAATGTAAAGGACCAGGTATTGTAAAGTTTTAAGCTACACTCAAAGCCTGACATTCCTGTGGCAGTTAAGACAATTCCCGGAACCACCCATTAGGTGTGTGTCACCCATTAGGTGTGTGTCGGAATTCCCCCCCCTTGACTACCTAGTTGCTTAACAACCCGGACCCCCGAGCATGAATGTATACCCCGCCTTAGGACTAACCTATCACCCCCGCCCGACCTGTTCCCGCCAATGAATGTACTAATCATGTTCGGGAGTTGTTTGATTTTCCCGCGGTGTATGGTGATTTGTTGAAGGGGACTGTGATGTATGTAAAGTCCCTGCCCTCCCTAAAAAATGTATATAAACCCTGCTCAAGTTGTTCTCGGGGCTCTTGGCCGCTCTCCCTTCTTGAGTGAGCACAGAGCCCCAGCACGCTGGATCCTCAATAAACCCCCTTTTGCGGTTGCATGAGTCGGTCTCTTGGTGGTCTCTTCCTCCGTCGTTCGCCGGTCCCTTACAGCGTGAGGCACTGGGTTTGATCCTCAGAACACATAAAAATAAGTCAATAAAATGAATGTATTGTGTCTATCTAACTAAAAAAAATAAAGACTAACTCATAATCATATTGGTGAAAAAATGGATCAAGTTTATCAATGTAGGAGGATAGGAAGATTTTTAGGTCTATAAAATCAGGCTCAAATTAACTCAGGACAAACTTGTGACTCTAGAGTCATTTATGATCGTTGCTATTAGGCACTCTTACATAAGAATCCTACCTCTATAGCCACCAGCCTTACTTACTTTTGGTAGAACTGACCCAGTGTACACGTTAAGTTATGTTTTAAAAAAGCATTGTTGTTTCTTTTACATGTCCATGTAGGAATGTGCTTGGGCTACTCTTTCCTGTCTAAACTTGGTTTAGGACCAAGTTGGTCAAAACTGACCTCGTTCCTATCTATTCTTAAGAGTCAGCTGAGATTCCTCAAAGATCACTCTTGGGGACATGTGTGAAGCCTCTTGGCTTCTTTAGCTTTCCTCTACCAGTGGTGCCACTTGCCAGGACAAGTTGGGCTCTAGCTGACCATATGTGGCTTCTCTTGGAAGCACCAGGGACATTTTTCTCTCCAGTGACCCTCCTCTTTCAGAATGTGCACTGGTTGGCTCCCTGTTCACTAGGGTCCTCTTGATCTCCCTGATAGGCAGATCAGGTGACTTAACTTAGACTTTCACAACTTTACATCGTTAGTTTTGTCCTTTTTTATCTTGGTCTTTAGCCCAAGAATATTACCAGGCAAAATACTTTCTCACGCAGAAACATTTCTTTTACCTTCTAATTTTCTGTACTAAAATATATTTCCATACTGGTAGCTTTCTTTTATCTGTTCTAGTTTTGAACACTGCCTTAAATTCATATTCTGAAATAATCCTTATGAATGTTATGTGTGCATTTAATTTACACAACAAATTGCATCCCAGGAGAGGGATCAGACAGCCAGGCATATACAAGAACTGTGACTTAATCTTTTCTCTGCCAGGCAGTATTCAAGGGGTTGGAACACAGGATATGTCTGAGCCTGACCTGTCTGCTCTATCACTCTCATGATGCCATCAACACTAAGTTGGAAAACTGTGGGAAACTGTCAGCCATACCCAGAGTCTTCTTGAAGATCCCTTTGCAGAGGCTGCCTACAAAACATGGTTTGGCCTTAGTTTCTGTCCCCACCACACACACACCCTGGGTGCAACTACTTATTCTGCCAGTCTCCCCAGACATTTAGTTTGATGGGATACTATTATAGCAAGAACTGCTTTGTTTCAGTGATGGATATCCGCTGACCAAATGGAGTGTTCTGTCAGATCTTAAAAGGGGAGACTGACTATTCCTGTCCCCACGTCATAAACTAACAGTGCTGAAACCTACTGCCACATTCTTTGTGGCCAGCAGCCTCCAGCCTCCATGGGCAAAACAGGCTGGAAGGCAGGGCAGAGACCAAATTCTCTGGTAGATTTTCTGGGATTTTTCCCCCCAGTTTGGGACTAGTGTCCATGACCACAGTGAGATCATCTGCTGCTTCCACGGGGCCAGCCTAAGAAACAGTGCTGGGAGTGTCAGCACTGGGTTTAAAAGATTTAAATCTTTATTAACCCTTTCTTCTGGTGTCTGGCTATCCTTGCCCACCAGAGGCAGGGCCTTTTGACACCTTCAACTTAGTTCCTGATGGTTCAGATCCCTATCATGCAACTGCATAAAGGCCTGTACATAATCTCTCTAATATGCTTTACCCCTGACATACCAACTTCAACATCAAGATTGTACAATAGTCTAGCTATTGTGAGTTGAGCTGCTATAAACATTGGTGTGGCTGTGTCACTGTAGTGTACTGATTTTAAGTCCTTTGGGTATAAACTGAGGAGTGGGTTAGCTGGGTCAAATGGTGGTTCCATTCCCAGTTTTCTGAGGAATCTCCATACTGCTTTCCCTAATGGTTACACCAATTTGCATTCCCACAAATGTATGAGTGTACCTTTTTCCCCACATCCAACATTTATTGTTGCTTGTATTTTTGATAATTGCCATTCTGACTAGAGTGAGATAAAATCTTAGAGTAGTGGAAACATCCTAAGTGTCCTTCAATAGATGAATGGATAAAGGATATATAATGGAATATTACTCAGCCTTAAAGAAGAATGAAATTATGGCATCTGCCAGTAAATGGATGGAGCTGCATAATATCATGCTACACGAAATAAGCGAATCCCAAAAACCTAAATCCAAATGTTTTCTCTGATATGTGGATGTTAATTCACAATAAGAGGGGGGTGACTAGGGAAGAATAGAGGTACTTTAGATTAGATAGAGGGGATTGAAGGGAGGGGAGGGGGAGGGGGTAGGAAGGATAGTAGAATGAATCAGACATTATTATCCTATGTACATATGTAACTATGTAACTATACAACTGGTGGGATTCTACATCATGTACAACCAGAAGAATAAGAAATTATTCTTCATCTATGCATGATACATTGAGTGCATTCTACTTTTAAACAAACAGACCTGCACAGAGAATTGCTTCCACTTACTTTGCCTTTGAAAGATCAACTCCAACTGGAAAATTGTATAATAATCCAGAGAGCTATTTGAAAGCCAGATCGTTACCGTAAAACACTATCGTAGACAGGCTTATACCTATAGGTGGCTCTGACAGACCAACTCCAATAGCAAGATTGTACAAAAAAGAAACAGAGAGAGAGAGAGACAAGCAGAGAGGATCCCCAAAACCATGACCAACAGACAGGAACCTTTAAATTGACCAGCCAAGATTTTTCCCAAGAAACTACCTATAGAATCAATGCAGTATTGGCCGCGTCTTAAAAGGGGCAGTAACAGATACAAACAAAACAGAAACAGATAATCAGGGGGAATTGCCAAACTGAAAATGAGGTCCTAGAACACATCAGAAGGGAGTGCATATCCCTAGGGTCTTGAGGCCCGCTTCGCCACGACTCCTACACCAGTAGTGCCACAGTGCCACAGAAAGAAGGATGAGATGTTCCCAACAGAAGGAACAGATGTGTGGAACCAAAGGTCTCGGCCTGCACGTGGTGGGGACTTACCAAATGGCCAATGGTGTCACGACGTTACTGAGTTCTGTTTCCTTATTCTCAAAGTGGACCACCATGGAGCAAACTTATCATCCAGGGAGAGAATGGCAAGAGTTCCCCAAAGCTCGAGGACCTCGGGCAGGGATGGCCCCTCAGGCACTCCCTTTACTCAGCCCGAGGCAAACTCACCATCAGCTAACTCTCCTGCAGCTGGCTCTCAACAAGTTCCCCAGCCACGTTGCATCCTCAGCATGGAAGTGGGGTTCTTTGAGTCACCAAATTTGTTTCCAAAAGCTCAGTCCTTGTCCCCAGTCACAATCCAATAATGGTTTTGAGAAAAGGGGAAAATGAAGTTTTATTGCTTTGCTAGCAAAGGAGAAACACAGGGGACTCCTGTCTCAGAGTCTGTGATTCTGCCCGTCAGCAGGAACAGGGGTATTTTAAAGAGGTGATTCAAAGGCTACAATCCACATGCTCTCGGCTGGAGTTGAAATCCACTTGTTCATTTGGGAGACAGTCGTTTCTGAGATCTTCTGGTGCCATCCCCAAACTGGATTACTTTCTTCCTGTGGTGGGTGTGTACTCCAGGAGAGAGGAACCTGCCTGAAATGGGGAAGAAAGGTAATCCTGTTTCCCCTGAGATTGGGAAGAGGGAGAGATTAGGGAGGAGCAGGGAGAGAGGAAGGGAAAGGTCCATTTAAAAAATATATTTTAATTGTAGATGACACTTTTATTATCTATTGATCTATCTATTTATATGTGGTGCTGAGGATTGAACCCAGTGCCTCACATGTGCTAGGCCAGTGCTCTACCACTGAGCTACAGCCTCAGAACCAAAACATGTTCATTTTAAAATCTGCAAGTAATTTCCAAGGGCTGGCCTCACATACACAAGGCCCTGGGTTCAACCCCCAGCACCACAAAAAATAAAACATTTTTTTAAAAAGTGAGTTGCAGTGGCAGAGCATCAAGGGCTATCTGCACAGCACACAGTGGACCACTGCTGCAGGTGCAGATAAGATAAAAACAGGGGTATGTGGAGGGTGGGTGGCAGACAGCTTTGGGACTGGGGGAAAAAAACCTGTGACACTATCAGCCAGGAAATTTTGAAAAAGGATATATGGAGTTGTTATAAGTCCTTGACTTTCCTCAAAACTGACCGCAGACTTTGAAGTCTTATAAAAAGAAGTTCTCGGCTTCCTACTTTCTCAGTTCTCCCTTCTCTCAAGCCTCTTTCTTAAAGCTGCAAGAGAATTTAGTCATTTTATTCAGAGGCCAGCTGCTCTGCACAGGGAAAATGGTAACAAGCACATCTCTGAGGATAAGGACTATGGCTGGCCTTGGGGAGAAGGAGGGGGGGAAGATGAAGGTCCTTGAAAGAAGAATAAGGAGCTGAAAATGATTGTGTCTCTTTGGGGAAAAAAGAGCTCATTCTAGAACAAGGGAAGTAAACACACAGAGCCTGGGTAGGCACAGAAAACAGCAGACACCAGTCCTGGAACAGGGAGAGGAGGAGATGGGGGCAGCTCCTTAGAGAGGGAGAAGGCAGGGACATGAGCTTGTGAGCAGCTGCCTCTTATAACTGGACCTGTCACCCCTTATCAGTTGAGAAATTGACAGTAGAGCTAAGACATAAAGTGCTCACTGTGCATCAGGTGTGATTGCAAGTGCCTTTCCCATATAGCCCCTTTAACACTGTCAGAGAAAACCTGACCTGGACAGCCGTTGAAGCAGCAAGACCAGATTTTTATTCAGGAGCTCTTGCAATGGGGAGAAAAGAAATGGGCTCGATTTCTGAATATTACTAGGACAAGTGAAAATGGACACCTAAGACACCACATGGGAGTCAGTGGATGGAAAATTCCTGACTGGACCCGCTAACAGGATTCCTGCTGTATGCAGGCCCCACCTCTGCCTTCCTTCTCCTCTTTATAAAGCCTCAAACTCATCTCAGCCCATCCAAAACAGGGCTGAGGACCTGGGTCTCGTGTCCTCTTGGTGTAGCTACACCGTTTAAAGTTCCTGTCATGCTTGTCACCATTACCTTTTCTTTTTTTTGGGGGGGGGGGAGCAGCTAGAGCCCATTAGTTGAATCCTCAGAGTCAGGTCTCTGGTCTACAATGCAGCATGGCCTAAAGTCCCTATAGGGGAAAAGGAATGGCTTTCCTCATCCACCTCAAGGGTCATGCCGACTGTTCAGTCACCTTTTTCTCTGCTGTGACCAAAGACCTCACAATTAGAGGAGAAAAGGTTTATTCAGGGGATCATGGTTTGGTTTCGGAGGTCTCAGTCCATAGATGGCTGACTCCATTCTTCGGGCCTGAGGTGAGGCTGAACATCATGGTAGAAGGGTGTGGTAGAGGAAAGCAGCTCAAGACATTGCACCAAGAAGGAGAGAAGGAGAGGAGGAGGCATGGGGAGACAGGGAGGCAAAGACAGAGAGACAGAGAGGGAGCTCTCGCCACCACCACAAAATGCAAACCCGAAAGGCACACCCTCAAGACCAGCCTGCTCCAGCCACAGCCTGTATGTTCTCAGTTACCATTCAGTTAATTCCTGTCCAGAGACTGATTCACAGACTGGATTAAGGCTCTCATAACCCAATCATTTTACCTCTTAACCTTGCATTGCCTCACCCATGAGATTTTGGGGATACCTCATGTAGAAGCAACAACACCGGCTTTCCCATAACAAGGCAGGTAAGCATGAGAAAAGTGTAACGATTTATTTAACAGGTTAACATGACACCAGAACCTTCAGAAATGAAGACCTGAAGACCCAGGGAAAGACTTAGGAAAAAACTGCTCTATTATGCCCAGGTTCAACGCAGCGTAGACTGAGATGTGGAAGTGTGACTGGACAGTTGGCCATGACCCGATGGTGCCCAGCAAGGCCTGTCTATTCATACTCTTCTTGGCCTCCAGGTATAGGGCAGGCACCTTGGGAATGAGAACCCTCTGAACTACTTGTTGGCAGTGTCGACTGGAGAATTACTTTATGGCCAGTGTCACATGGAAAGGGCAAACGTCCACATGGACTTCTTCCTCCAGAGACTGTCAATGCCAATGTGCCATATGTTGGGATACTGTGTTCGGAGCCCTGATATGGGTACCTGCTGCACAGCCACCTAAAGTGAAATCCACAGACTCCTGATTGCCTGTTGTATTAGCTATCTTTCCATGACTGTGAGAAAACACTTGAGATAAACAACTTTAAAAAAGGAAAGATTTATTTTGGCTCATGGTTTCAGAAGTTTCAGTCCAAGGTCACATGGCCCCATCACTGTGGACCCGTGGTGACACAGAGAACATCATGGTGAGGAGAAGGTGGCCAAGCAGAGCTGTTTACCTCGGAGTGGCCAGGAAGGAAAGGGGAATGGAGATGGGGAGTGAGAAAGAGGAAACAGGGCTGGAGACAAAATATTCCCTGCAAAGACACAAGCCCCTCCCGAGGCTTCTACCCCCACCAGGTGAGAACCAAGCCTTCCACATATGAGCCCTTGGGGGACATTCCAGATCCACCTGTATGTAACTAAAACACCTGTCATTCAAGTGGAGAGCTCAGGAAAAACCATCTCAAAATATGCTACTCTGACCTATGAATTATTTTGAGCTGAAGACACTTGAGTTCCTGGAATCCCTTCTCTATCAAGAAGCAGAACTTCCCAAAAGAACTCAAAAGAGCTCAGTTGTCATGAGTACCCTCCCAGGAGCAATTGGATCTCCTCAAAGAAGAGAAGTTGTCAGCACAACCCAACAGATGTTTGCTCAGACTCTCTTATTCATCATCTATCTTCTTAAGGACCCATTTATCCTTCTAAACAGTCATTTGATCTTCTCCACTCCCTTCCCTTCCTTTTCCTCCACTGCATTAGACAGACCTCAAAATTATCCACCCCTTGAGTTACTCATCTCTGGGAACTTTTTTTTTGTTTGTTTTGTTGTGTTTTGGAAGGGTGCTGGGGATAAAATCTAGGGCTTCACACATGTTAGGCAAGTACTCTACCACCGCACAGCCCACCCCCACTGCTCCGTCTCTGAAAGCAGTTGCCTCCATCTTGGGACACCTCCATTGTCGTCTTGGGTTACCTCCACTGCTGCCATCGCCATCTTTAGTTGGGGCAGCTTCCATCTTGGGACACCTCCATTGCCATCTTGGGTTACCTCCACTGCTGCCATCGCCATCTTTAGTTGGGGCAGCTTCCATCTTGGGACATCAGCAGGGGCCTGGAAAGCCCAACATCAAAGTACCTACAGGTTTGCCACTGCTGCTGCCACCAACTAGGGACATGGCCACTTCCATCTAGGGACAACAGCCAGGGCCTGGAAGACCATCACCAAGGTCCTTGCAGGCTTGGTGACACCTGAGGTCTCCCTGCTAAGTGTGCTAGTAGCCACCAACTAACTGAAGAGGCAGGAGAGAGCCTTGCATGGGGTCTGTAGGTTGGAAGAAGGTGTGAGGGCATATAGATCCCAGCTTACCCATCAACTAGCCCACTACCTGTGCGTGGGGTTCCCATGGCCAACTCGGCCAGCTCTTGCTGAGACCCGACACCAGCCTGGTCCCCAACTCCCTCCCTAATCCGGCATCCACTTATCACCTGGTCCCGTCAGTTTGGCAATCAACAGGGCTCTTGAGCTCCTGAATCTCCAGTATCCCAACTGTACCCCCCTCACCCCAGCCATCAACCTGGCCCAGCACTCACAGCTACTTGGCTAGCCCGCAGCTTAACACCTGGTCCTGATCTACCCGATACAGAACAGCTCTATATTACAGGTGCATAGGTCCAGGAGCTCAGCCCTCAGGACCTCCAGAGAGACAGGTTCCTGATTGGGAAGTCAAAAGGGCAGGGACAGAAGAGATACAGTTTAGAGACTAAATTAGAGACCAGGAATTGTTGGGTCCACAGGTATTGTAAGGGGCTAAAACCAGGCTCCTACAACACATGGGTGGACTCCACAGGAACTTCCTCAGGTGCAGAATTCCATCAGGGACTGGCAATTACTAGACCCCCCCCCTCCAAGAGTTTTGTCTTCAAGACTAACCCTCCCATTCTAGAGACCTTCAGCATCCTGAGGGTAGAGATACCAGCAAACTCCAGACAACCCCCTATTGAAAGGGAAGAAGAGAAGATATCAAACTCCAACAGAAACAATTCAATTTTCCTTTGACATTTTTATTCTTTCTTTTGCTGCTCTCATATATCCAACATTTGTGAAATCAAGAACTATTCATGCATCAGTGTGCGGAGGACCAGGATGTCTGAGTAGTATATTTTTTGTTGTATATTCTTTTAGTTTTACATTTTTATTTTGCTTTTAAAGTTTTTTATTTTTTGATATTTTTTCTTCTTATTTTGCTTTTCTTTATATATTTTAAAATTTCGTTTGCTTTTATTCTATGTACTTTCCTCTCACTTGTTGATTTCCCCAGAGTCTCTTTCTCTCTTTTCTCCTGCTAACATCTACTTTTTTTGATTCCTCTTTCATACTTCTTTGATCTAACACCTCTATATTCTCACTTCCTACTTCATAAACATCACATTATACACCCCCACCCAGTTCTCTCTTTGTCCACCATTAGCAACCATAGAGCCTTTTGTAAATCTACTGTTTATATTGTAGATGATAATTGAACACATCATTTCTGCTTAATGTGGAAAAAAATACTGCAAACATCTTAATAGGAGCTATTTGGTTTAAGACTGCATATTGTTTGCACTGGAGTGGCATTAATATTGATTTCTCCCTTAAAGGTGAGGTATTTATGGAGGGACACTATAAGTCTATAGGGTAGAAACTGTAATACCTGAGATTCACACTGCTACAGAGGAAGACAAACGAACAACATGAGAAAACAAGGGAAGAAAATACCTCAAACAATATAAGATGCTACAATAATAGAATCCATTTGACAACACAGTAGAAGAAACATCAGAGAAGGAGTTCAGAATGTACGTTACAAAATGATCTGCAAAGTAAAGGATGATATAAGAGAGCAAATGCAGGCAGCAAAAGATCACATCAATAAAGAGATAGAGATTCTGGTGGGGGGAAATCAAACAAAAATCCTTGAAATCAAGAGAACAATAAACAAAATTAAAAATTCAATAAAAAGCATCACCAACAGACTAGATCACTTGGAAGACAGAACCTCAGGCAATGAAGACAAAATATATAGTCATGAAAATACAGTTGACCACACAGTGAAAGTGGTAAGAAACCATTAACAGAACTTCCAAGAATTATGAGATAACATGAAAAGACCAAATTTAATATTTGTGGGGATAGAGGAAGGTATAGAGTTACAAACCAAAGGAATGAACAAACTTTTTGATGAAATGATATCAGAAAATTTCCCAAACCTGAAGAAAGAAATGGAAAATCAAATACAAGAGGCTTACAGGACACAAAATGTACAAAATTACTACAGATCCACACCAAGGCACATTGTAATGAAAATTCCTAGCATTTAGAATAAGGAGAGAATTTTAAATGCCACAAAGGAACAATATCAGGTAACGTATAGGGGGAAACCAATTCAGACCAAATCTTCACTTTGTCGTCTTAGGACCTGTCTTCTTATACAACTCCTAAATCACAAGAAATAAACTCAAGAATTAATAAATGGAACAGATTCAAACTAAAAAGCTTCTTCTGAGCAAAGAAAACAATCAATAATATGAAGAGAGAGCCTATAGAAAGGGAGAAAATATTTACTATATGCACATTAGATATAGCACTGAACTCCAGGATATACAAAGAACTGAAAAAAAAAACTTTCTTTCTTTCTTTCTTTCTTTCTTTCTTTTTTTTTTTTTTTTTTTTTTTTGTGGTGCTGGGGGTTGAACCCAGGGCCTTGTGCATGTTAGGAAAGCACTCTACCAAATGAGCTATATCCCCAGCCACTAAAAAAAACTTAACACCAAAATACCAAATAACCCAATCAATAAATGTGTTAAGGAACTGAGCAGACACTTCACAGAAGAAGATATACAATTGATTATAAATACGTGAAAAAAATTTCAACATCTCTAACAATTAGAGAAATACAAATCAAAACTACTCTAAGATTTCATCTCACCCTGGTCAGAATGGTAATTATCAAGAGTACAAGCAATAGTAAGTGTTGGCAAGGATGTGGGAAAAAAGGCACACTCATACACTGCTGGTGGTACTGCAAATTGGTGCAACCAATCTAGAAAGCAGTATGGAGATTCCTTGGAAAACCTGAAATGGAACCACAATTTGACCCAGCTATCCCACTACTCAGTCTATATCCAAAGGACTTAAAATCAGCATACTATAATGATGCAGCCATATCAATGTTTATAGTGGCTCAGTTCACAATAGCTACACTGTGGAACCAACCTAGACACCCTTCAATAGATGAATGGATAAAGAAACTGTGGTATATACCCAATGGGATATTATTCAGCCTTGCAGAAGAATAAAATTATGGCATTTGAAGGAAAATGAATGGAGCTAGAGAATATCATGCTAAGCAAAATAAGCCAATCCCCAAAAACCAAAGCCCAAATGTTTGTTTGTTTGTTTTCTGATATGAAGATGCTGATCCATAATGGGTATGGGAAGTTAGCAAGGGAAGACTGGAAGAACTTTGGATTGAGCAGAGCGGAGTGAGGGGAGGGGAGAGGGCATGAGAGTGGGAAGGATGGTGGAATGAGAAGATGTTATCACCCTATGTACATGTACACATTGTTTGCACTGGGTCCCTGGTTTGCTGAGTCCATTGCTCTGGGCCCTTGTGAGGCAGAACATCATGTCTGAAGGGAAGCTGATCAGAACATGGTGCCAGGAAGCAGAGAAAGAAAGGGGAAGAGGCCTCAGGGAGGATTAACACCCCCAGGGCACACCCCCTGACACACCTGCTTTAGCCATGTCTTACCTGCCCACAGTTAACCACTCGGTCCATTCAAACTAGGATGGGCTTATTAGGTTACAGCTCTCACAATCCAATCATTTCACCTCAGAACATTCCTGCATTAACACAGGAGCTTTGGGGGGGCAGCTTATATCCAAACCATAGCAATATCACAAGAATGAGGAGAAAATACTGTCTTATGTTTAATACCTATTGCTTCTCATATCCTCTAGAATAAATATGAGCGTAATAAAACAAAAGTCTCTCTCTCTCTTTTTTTTTTTTTTTTTTTTTTTTTTTGGTACCAGGGATTGAACCTGGGGCACTCAGGCTCTGAGCCCTGTTCCCAGCTTTATTTTTTATTTATTTTGTTTGTTTGTTTGTTTGTTTGTTTTTAGAGACAGGGTCTCACTGATTTGCTTAGCACCTCACCATTGCTGAGGCTGGCTTTGAACTCATGATCCTCCTGCCTCAGCCTCGCAAGCCCTGGAATTACAGGCCTGCAGCACCATGCTGGAAAACAACAGTCTTTTCATTATTAATTTATCAAATGACTCAGTTTAATGGTTAATTTGAATTGTGAACTTGATTGGATTAAGAGATACTGATGATTTAGAGGTTTCTGGGTGTGTCAATGAGTGTGAGTGTCTAGGAATGATTGGCATGTGGGGTAGCCAACTGAAATGGAGACACTCCCTAAGCTTGGGCAGCAAGGATAATGGCTTGAATGGAATAAAAGTTGAAAGAACGGGGAAGCAGCAGCAATTGTAAGCTCAATTCTTCTTGAACAGCTTGTTGATTTGTGGACTATCCAGCTCCTGGTCACATAAGCCAACCTAATAAGTCCTCTTTTTATAATCCTACTACTTTCTATTGATTCTGTTCCTGTAGAGAACCCTGACTAATACACCCAGATAGCCCAGTGTCCTTTTTCTCTGTAAAATTTGTTTGGATGTCACACAGCCATAGGAGTTTCACTGTTTTTCTACTTCACTAATTTGAGAAAACGTCTCAGATCTTTTCTCATTCACAAGAGAGTTATGTGGGTCTTGACTATCGTGGGTCACTGGGAATTCAGAATGAAGGTGACAAAAGAGTGAATAAGAGGGGTGGCTAAAAGCACCAAGCCTAGAACAGTGTTTGTCAAGGGGATAATAGAAACAGGGCTATGCTTGTGTGTGGCCCCACCCAACCCCAGGGCCCATTGCCATATAGGGCAGAACACAGATGTAACAGAATCAGATAGGAGTCAGAGATGAAGCCTGTGGGTTTGCCAGATCTTTGCTAGAGACCGTAGCATCCTGACCTTGACATGACCAGGGGCTGCACACCAGGCCTTGCCTACTCGGGCACCGGGTATGGCTTACCACCTTCTCCCTGTTCCTCTGCATCAGCATCCCACCAAGATGTTTACGCTCTTCATTCTCAGCCTTCACCCGTTTCTGTAACCCAGACAGACCACACAGGAAGACAGCATCCTCCAGGGGAGTCCAGTCTGCAGGACAGCCATGTCCACAAGGAGCCAGTACCTGCTGCACCCTAGGGATTATGAGGTGAGTTTTCAGCATCATTGTAGGAAAGACTCTGAAGGATGATTACAATAAAGGGTAGAAAATGGAAGTCCATTAGTCACACCTGAAGCTCTCCCAATAAACCCAGAAGAGATAAGAAGAGACATTCCTGGGATGCTGATGGAGGCCCCTTAGTCAACCATTTCACAGGATTCTGATCTACTTTGTCACCATTATTAACCCAAACACAACAGAGATCACCCAGGATACAGTCCACCCCTTGATTGGCTAAAAAGATGGAAATGAACAGTTCTGTTGCCTAAGATTCCTCGGAACAGGGCATCCTGGCTGGTCTGCTAAGACACCAAGACTTCAACTGTTTCATTACTGGATTGGGGTTAATGAACCAAATATGAATTGCAGTACCTATGACACTGTAGTTATCATGTGCTGTGTGTAGCAACCACTTCCAGGCACGAGAATGGTTTTGGATCCTGGATGGGGACCCCAGAAAACTCAGAATATCCTGGTAGCCAACCCAGGATTAGATGGCATTCACTGAAGACAGATTGGAGGAGGCTAACTGGACTAGACTGGAGGGATAGCCCAAGGGCACATGGTCCTTCCAGAAAGTGTCATTCATGGACATAGTCAAAGGTGGTTTTCTACATTGGTGGACAAAAGCTTTGAGTGGCACTGAAGATGGAGCTGAATCTGACAGTGTCACGGGGGAGTATGGGTGGCCTGGAGAAAAACTGGACCCCCTGTAGGACCCACTAGGCTCCAGGTCCTGGGTCTATTCTTGCTGGTTTCAGCAGCAGACACTGGAACATGTGGAACATGTGCTGGGAGCAGACCCTAAATGGTGATCAGCTGTCCCCCTCCACATCTGGTTGCAGACAGGTGTCTGCCTTGCAGTTGACTGGCATGGCTTTTTTTCAATACAATCAACACACCAGTCTTTTCCAAAGATTCAGAACATGTCGTGCTTCCTAGACGTGAGGTGAAGCGTTGGACCATGCCCAACAGCAACCATTTCTGTCCACACACTGGGATCCCATTCAGGGTGATCAGATGCTCATTCTATGACAGGCACTGGAGGGGTCAGGTTGGCAGAGCAGTCGACTCTGGCCTCAGCTGAGGCTGGGATGGGAGAGAGATGTCAAAGAAAAGAAAACTCATGACACTTGTTAAAGCATGGTGTCGGCGCTGGGGATGTGGCTCAAGCAGTAGTGCGCTCGCCTGGCAGGCGTGCGACCCGGGTTCGATCCTCAGCACCACATACCAACAAAGATGTTGTGCCCGCCAAAAAACTAAAAAATAAATGTTAAAAAATTCTCTCTCTCTCTCTCTCTCTCACTCTCTCTTTAAAAAAAATAAATAAATAAAAATAAAGCATGGTGTCAAATTGTTCTTGTTTTGTTTTGGTACCAGGGATTGAACTTAGGAACACTTAACCACTGAGCCACATTCCCAGTCTTTTTTATCTTTTATTTTGAGATAAAGTTTTGTAAGTTGCTTAGAGCCTCACTAAGTTGCTGAGGCTGGCTTTGAACTTGTGATCCTCCTGCCTCAGCCTCCTGAGTTGCTGGGATCACAGGCGTGCACCAACATGCCCAGTCATTACAATTCATCTTGTAGCAATGATATATTTCTTAGAACATCCTACATATAGTAAGAAAGAGATTACTCAAGGGGAAGGGGCATCATGGTGGATGTAGGGATCACCACAATGGACTTCTGCAGTTAGGGAGTGTTATGCTGGAATTCGGGACCCCCAAAAGACCATCAGACACCAAGATCAATGTAAGCAGCAAAGAGGTGTTTATTGAGAGCCAGCTCGGTCCTCCACACGCACACACAGCAACTGGTGACGCTGAGAGGCCCTGAGCCCAGAGTTTGCAGCAGTTTTATACAGTCTTTGGAGAGGGCAGGGACTTCACATACATCATAGCATCTCTTAGCAAATCATCACACACCGCAGGAAAATCAAATAACAACTCCAAAACATGATTAGCACATTCAATGGTGGGAACAAGTTGTTAGGGGTGATTGGTTACTACAAGAAGGGGATTCGTTTGAACTGATTGGTTTAAGCCAAGAGGGGTGTATGTGCTGAACTACATGGTTTCCCATCATGTTATCAACCACCATAAACTTCTGGGAGGGTCATCTGGCATCCCAGGTATTTCCCTGTCTCATGCTGATTGGTGGCTGCTAGGGGGTTGCTATGGATCCCCACCTAGGCTGACTGAGTCAGGGACACCTGGCGCAGCAGATCTCATTTGTAGATAAACCACTTAGCAGGGTGGGTATGTGCCTAGGAGTGCTCTGTGGGTCTTTCCAAGGACAAAGGTCATGTCCCTTCCTTGGACAGGCTTTGCTCTGAGGTAGAGGCTGGTTTTTCAGGAGAAAGACTGGACTTAATTTTGAATACATGAGCAAGTGGACATTTACTGCCAAGGAGCACAGAGGTGGGTCATTGAATGCAAAACCACGAAGGTCAGATTCCGGCAAAACCAACCTAACAGGACTCTTGCTGAAGGACAGCCAGGTAATCAGACATTGTCTCAGGAATGGAGGATAAAGAACTCAATCTGATATTCTAAAAATAGGAATAACAAACAGCTTCTTTCATGCTGTCACGCATCACTTAACAATGGGTAAGTGGTTTGAGATATTGCTCCTGTGTACAATGTACTCTCCTCCTGATGACATGAAGCCAATAAGCACAACCAGAAAAAATAAAGGAATGAACAAAGATTTAATACTGCAACAAGTAAAGGTACTAAAAACCCGAGTTTGTGTTGAAACTAGACTTCCAACTTCTGTTGGTGGATGGGGTCTGTGCAGGCTGCAGGCCTCTACAGGCGAGAAAGCCCCTTTTAGTGTCAGCAGCTAGGCACAGCAGGTGATCCTTCTGACATCAGCCCAGAGGGTCACAGTGGGCAAAACCACATTCTTCCCCATTATTACCCAGCAGCTCTTAGTGCCACAGCAAACCCCAGGACTCACTGCCAATTTCCTGTTGGGTTCCTGTCTGCAACTTTGAAGAAGAAAGCCACAGACAACAACAGAAGGCAAGAGTGAGTGGAGGAGGATTTATTAGAGAAGACATAGAACCCCAGTGGGGCGGGAGGGGATCTGATAGCGGGACACCATTTGGGTGTGCTCGCCTAGGGGCTGATATAGTTTTCGGGAGTGAGCATTGGCCAAAATCCATGTTACGCAGACATTGAAAAAGCATCAAGGCTACTGGCTGCATCCTTTAGCCTTTGAGTTTGAGTCCTTCCTGTAACTCCCATTTGGGTACATCCCCACCTTTCATTTTCTGGGACAAAGGAGTGACAGCAATGCTCCCAACAGCTCGTCCATGGTGTATTCTTTACATGGGGGCCCATGACCCTGACGGCCTAACCATTTGACTATCTGTTCTATATACTGGGATTTTTGCAAGGCAGCGCTCTCCCTAAACCAACAGAAGCATGGGAATTTTACCAGGGGAGCCTATTCATATCCCTAGGAAAGCACAGGCAGGGGTGGACACATTTTTTAACATGCTCCATTTAAGGTGTGCTTTTTTGAGCACAATCAGTTTAAAGTCACAGATCACACGTTATAAATGGAGAGATAACAGACACATTTCTCCCCTCCACACACACACTACTAGGGACTGATCCCACCTTTTGCATTTTTTATTTTGAGACAGGCTCTTGCTAAATTGCTGAGGCTGGTCTAGAACTAGCAACACTCCTGCTTGAGTCTCCTGAGTCCCTGGGGTTACAGGTGTGTCCCCGCACACCTGGCTAGAAGAACAACATTGAATGTGCACTAACAGTCTTTTAAAGGCCCATTAGCTTTCTCCCCTGAAGTACAGGCGTTTACCCATAAAGTTACGAGCCTCACTTAGTATCTAAAAATATGTAGGGCTGGGGTTAGAGCTCAGTTGGTAGAGTGCTTGTCTCACATGCATAAGGCTATGGGTTCAATCCCCAGCACCACAATAAATAAATAAAAATAAAAATATGTATAATTAGGTGGTTTTGTCATTATGTGAGCATCACACAGAGTACTTAGACACTAAAGCGTCTCCAGGCTACTGCACACCCAGGCTGTGTGATGTGTATATGTGAACAGTGTAGTATATAGCCTGTTGCAAGTAGATTCATAATGAACAAGACACAAGGGAAAATCAGACATAAGAGAAAACAAGGAAGTTAAGAGAGGGAAACACGAGATACATGGCTGGGCCCAGTGGCGCACGCCTGTAATTACAGCAGCTTGGGAGGCTGAGGCAGGAGGATGACAAGTTCTCAGCCAGCCTCAGCAGGCCCCGAGTGACTTGGTGAAACCCTGTTTCAAAATAAAAAATAAAAAGGTCTGGGAATGTGGTTCTGTGGTTAAGCACCCCTGGGTTCAATCCCTCTTACCAAAAAAGAGAGAGAGAGAGAGAGAGAGAGAGAGAAAAGAAGAGAGAGAAATGAAGGTAGGGGGTGGTATTTCTGTGGAAGAATGCTTAAGGCCCTTCCATGTGAGGGCCTGGGTTCAATCCCCAGTACTGGGGAGGGAGGGAAGGAGGGAGGGAGGGAAGGAGAGAGAGAGGAGAGAGCGAGCTGCTAATACAGCATATTGTTTTATGGTCAACATATTTTTATAAATCGGATCATGCTTTCAAATAATAACAAAGCATTACACATAAACCAGGAAGACAGTCATTGCAATCACCATCACATATCACATACTGTGCATCATTGCATTTACCATTGTTGCAGAGTTCTCTTAGAGAGAGGGGGGACACTGGGGCTGACAGCCAGGAGGTGGTGTGTGTGAGTGGGCACTGACTAGTTCCCCTTTACACGTGAACCCCTTGTCTCCCCTACATGGGAACATAGGTTCTGAGTGGGAATTCTTCAACGGAGTCCTAACAGAGTTGCATAATGGAGTTGCGACAGAGTTGGGAACGCACACAGGGGTGCTGAGTGTCCCACCTCGCCCTCCCTTTCTTCTTTTCCTTTGTTCTCTCCCTTTCATCTGGGAGGACTCTCACCAGATGTCTAGAAATGGAGTAGGCACATTAAATGAGCATCGTCACCAAGTCACCAACTTGGGTGCAGCACCTGGTGCTGTGGCATTGCAATGGCTCTGACGTCAGCAGGCTGTAGGGATTTCTCAGCTTCATCCTAATCTTATGGAAACCACCCTGTGTATGTGGCCCATCCTTTACATCAAACGTCATTCTGCATCACACGACAGCATTTCACAACATCACAGATATACAAGGGGTTAGATATCAATACAGGGGATTCGAAGTTGGGTATGGTGACACTGCCTGCGATCCCAGCTACTCAGGAGGATCCCAAGTTCAAGGCCAGCCCCCAGAAACTCAGCAAGACCCTACCTCAAAATAAAATAAAAAGGGCTAGAGTGTACCTTAGTGGTTATGTGCCACTGAGTTGAGTTCCCAGTACAAAAAAAAAAAAAAGAATAAATAAATAAAGAAAAGCCAAGCAATACAATTTTATTAAAAGTGAAATTTAGACTAAACAAAGAACACACTAAAGAGAGAGAGAGAGAGAGAGAGAGAGAGAGAGAGAGAACGAGAACGTGGGTAGTCTCTGAACAGGGAATGGCAAAGCAAACTTAATGTCATGTCCAAATTTATTACTTGTGAACGTCTAGAGCGTTCGGGTCCCTGGGTAAGGGTCGCGAAATAACCAGGACACAGGGGATGCAGAGCCAAGGCAGCAATCGCAACTGCATGCTGAAGTTTATTTGCAAGTTCCTTTTATACACTTCTTCTAACAAAGCAAGCAATTCTTCAATAACACTTTACCCACATTGTCCAAATATCATGCCTCAGCGGATACACAGAGCTAGATTCAAATTGTTCCTGTTTGTTTGATAAGTACCCTCCTAAAGTTCTTTGTAGACATTATCTACTCCTCTGAGGATGCATTTGTTTCTTCAGAATGTACTGTTCCCAGGATAAGTATGCAGGAAGCTTCTTCCTCTTGGCCAAACCATGCAGAACTTGTGACTTGCGATAAGGGGAAGAGAACTTTTCCTCCTCCTAGCTGAGGTTTGCCTCAGCTGANTTCTTCTTGAGGAGTTTTGAACATCACTAATTTGTCTACCTGAGCATTACCATATGTCAAAAATCCTGGTAATTTAGAGTGTGATCTAATGTGATCTATAAATATGCGAGTATTACGAGCTTGTAAAAGTTTTTGTAAAGTAAGAAAAAGATTTTGTGGAGTAGGTTTATTAGAATAGGCTACTGCAGTAAATATATTTTTAACTACTCCCAGTAGTTAAAAATCCAGTAGTCAGTAAGAATGTTAATGTCTTGATTATCAAAATCATTTAAAACTTGAATGACTGCAAATAATTCATTTTGTTGAACAGATTGATAGTTTGTTATTTGAACCCAATATTGATTCTCTGTCCAATAAGCACTTTTAGTTTTTGATCCATCAGTAAACACAGTAACAACATTGTCTAAAGGATATTCACTAATAATATCATTGATTACAAAATGTTGACGTTTTAACATGTCCCATAATTTGCCCTTGGGGAAATGATAGGAAATACCTCCGGTATATTCAGCCAACGCTATTTGTAGCATTTCAGTCATTTGTACCAAGTAAGTCCATTGGTCTTTAGGTAATGGGGTAATTATGTGAGAAATGTCATTGCCCGTCAAAGTTATACTTCTCTGTCTTCCTTGTTCAATTAATAATGTGATCTGGTCAGCATATGGCATAATATTTTTGGAGAATCTATGTTTTGTATGTAGAAAAGTGTTAGAGTTAAACATTTAACTTAACAAAAATAAGAAACATTTTTGATTCCTCTGTTAGATGTAGATTGTTTCTCCTTTTGCTAATGAATGTTTTTTAGCTGCAATATCACTGAGCTGAACAAATAAATCACCTTGAGTACATAGGAAAAATAAACACATGCTAAATGGATAAACTACATCTTTATTAGATCATTTTTATCTTTAATACTTCAGAAGCTTAGAGATTTAGAGTATTCTTACATTAACTGCAAGAAAAATTAAAGGAGAAATTTTTTTTGAGATCATAACTATGAAGTCATGTGGTTATAAAATTCTGCATTTGTGTGCAAAATATGAATCACATTTACCTTTATTCTCTCTATTTAGTCTTGTCAATCACCTAGCAGGACTTAAAAGATACCTTTCAAAGAAACAGAGATTGAGATGTGTTTATATAACTTCAATAACCTCATCACTATAGTAATGAGATGTAGTATCCTTTTGCTATGGTTCAAGACAACAGGGAAGGAGAGATCACAAGAAAGAGAAATCAAAATTATTACAGCTGAGAAACTACTTCTCATTAAGTTTGACCATGGTGCCACCTTTATTTTTACATAAGCATGGTGGCATAATTCAAGCTCAATAAATCGGAAATCTTAATATTTAAAATTTATTTTGACTTTCATTTATCACCATATTAACAACCAAAAGAATTAGATAAAACACATAGGAAAGGGTAATATTCAACTCACCTTGTTGAGTTGATTTATTGACACATTAACTCATTTTTATATCGAAAAGGGATAGTGCATCTCAGTTTGCTTACAAGCTAGGAGATCATTTAAAATTTTGCATTTCCTAACTGCAAACAGAATATAGCACTTACAACAGGTTATAAATAAACTGGTTTTCAAGCATAGAGTTAGCCCCAACGATAATACACTATTTAAAAAGACTTAAGGCAATGAATTCCATTTCCAATGAAAAAGAGAACTGTGCAAACAAGCTTAAAATTACTTTTTTTGTGCCAGTGTTATAAAATGTAGCTTTTAATAAAACCTTGACCCAAATGCCATTAACTTCAGAAAAAAATTTGGTGGAGAGAAGAATGTTATTTCATTTAGGAAAAATAACCATTATCTTTTTTCCTAATCTTTAATACACACAATTTAAATATATACAGTTGCTTTAACATTTTATATAATTCCTATGTACTGGANGAGAAGATGAAGATTGTCCCATGACCCTGTAATATAAAGAAAAATAACTTACCCTTCCTGACAATCCAACAGGGTCCCTGTTCGGGCGCCAATTGTGAACGTCTAGAGCGTTCGGGTCCCTGGGTAAGGGTCGCGAAATAACCAGGACACAGGGGATGCAGAGCCAAGGCAGCAATCGCAACTGCATGCTGAAGTTTATTTGCAAGTTCCTTTTATACACTTCTTCTAACAAAGCAAGCAATTCTTCAATAACACTTTACCCACATTGTCCAAATATCATGCCTCAGCGGATACACAGAGCTAGATTCAAATTGTTCCTGTTTGTTTGATAAGTACCCTCCTAAAGTTCTTTGTAGACATTATCTACTCCTCTGAGGATGCATTTGTTTCTTCAGAATGTACTGTTCCCAGGATAAGTATGCAGGAAGCTTCTTCCTCTTGGCCAAACCATGCAGAACTTGTGACTTGCGATAAGGGGAAGAGAACTTTTCCTCCTCCTAGCTGAGGTTTGCCTCAGCTGACCTAAATCACAGCCACAGCTCTTGCAAAATGTCAGGCCTGAGGGAGCTAAACTCTGCACACTTAAACCCCAACAATTACTGTTTGAAGTTTGCCAGAACTGGCTTCCGCCTTCTGCAGTCTTCAACAATCTGATCTGAACTCCTCCTTCACAGTAGACAGGGGAGTTTTGACCCAAGTTGGTCCTTTCGGGAACTGTCATGGCAACCATCTCATTGAGCTCAGCTTGCTCTGCAAGTCAATACTATGTTTCACTGGGCAAACTTTATCTTATTGTGCCTTTATTACTAATAAAATTTCCCTTCTGATTTACCCTGAGAAATCTATGGGTCCTGAATTCTACCTTAACAATAACCCCAGTAGACCCTGTCAGCCGTTAGCCCCATTGATCTTTCTTTCTTGAAGTATTTCATAATTGGCTAGCTTTGTTTCTGTTTGTTTTTAGAGTTAGCGCCACTGATGGTTTTTGTACAAGTTACTGAATCATTCATTAGTCTCAGAAGCAACTTAAAGAAACCCGGTGACCAGGATCACATTTCACGGCTCGTTTGTAACTACTACCTAACATGATTAAACTGACAGCAGAATTCGCGAGGAAGGGGTTGAGGCAGGGCAGGGGAGAATAGAGGTACTTTGGATTAGACAAGGTGGATTGAAGAGAGGGAAGGGGATCTGGGGTAGGAATGATAATAGAATGAATCGGACACTATTACCCTATGTGCATATAGGATTACTGGATCTGTGTAACTCTACATCATGCACAACCAGAAGATCGAGAAGTTACACCCCATCTATGTAGGATGCGTTAAAAGGCAATCTGCTATGTATAACTAATTAGAACAAAATTTTTAAAGACGGTGGGGAGGTGGGAAAGAATAACTATAGAAAACAAAATTGACTTAGCAGAAGTCTTTCTAAGATTGGACAATAAAGCCATGAGCACAGAAGTCCAAAAGCGGAAAGCTGCCCTGTTGTGGAAATCACACTCAGCAAGAGACCAGGCATCGCTGGGAGGGCTGCAGAACTCAGGTTTATGACTCCCGTGGACGCAGATGAGCTAGAGCTCTGAGACCCTGAGACAGGATTTTTATAGGGCAGTTCAGGAGATCAGGTTTGCAAGGGTGGTACTGGTTGCTCATAGGTGGGTTTGAAATTGGAGGTTGCTCAAGAAAGAACAGTAGATAGATAGGACAGGGCAAGAATTATTGTGCAGGAATTCTTGGGATAAGCAATTGACCCAAGCAGAACAAAGGCAGAAACTATCTGCAAGTGGTATCAGGAAGTGGCCTTTATCACAGGCAGCAGTTTCTCAAGATAATCACAGACTTACCCTCCTAAGAACTGGCATTCAAACGTAGAAATATCACAATTTAAACCAGTATACTCTTGAGACCAGTAATTAAGTAACACTCTTACAAAAACCAAAGCTTATTACAAGGTAATATTTCCCTCTTCAACTTGAAAAAAGGATCAAGGAGTGTGAGTTGTCCAGGAGAGAATGGTGGTACAGAATCATGGGTCAGTTACAGTATTCTGTTTCTTCCAAACCCAGTTCACTTAAATTAAATATTCTTTTTGGGGGGAGGAGGGAGGCGGGTACCTGGGATTAAACTCAAGGGCACTTGACCACTGAGCCTATCCCCAGCCATTTTTTGTATTTTATTTTGAGACCATGTCCCCCTGCATTGCTTAGCACCTCACTAAGTTGCTGAGGCTGGCTTTGAACTTGAAATCCTCCTGCCTCAGCCTCTGGAGCCACTGGATTACAGGCCTAAGCCACTGAACCAGGCTCTCGAATATTCTTCACATGACTTTTCCTGACATTCTTGCTTCTGTTTAAGTAACTTATTTTATGTTTTGTCCGGCAGGTAGTTGGGGAAATAACTCTGGCAGGGAAAGACGTTCCACACCAATATGAGAACAGTGTTACTTACATGCATGGACGTGAAGGCAGCAGAAAGTGACTGCAAAGTCTGAACAGAATTTTATATAGAAAGTGGCAAAGAGAATAATTAAAACATCTCTTAACTCTGTGACTGTGTCCCAGGTGGGATTTCTAGGACAGCCTTGGAAGGATGTGTCTACAGTTACAAGAATACAAAGTCCACAATTTGCATTGTGTAATCAAGAGGCTAGAACTCTGTGGTTCTCCTTCAGCACTGAGGATGGAACAAAGGGGCACTCTGTCAATGAGCTAAATGCCAGCTCTTTTTATTTTGCGACAGGGTCTCACTCAGTTGCCCAGGCTAGCCTCAGACTTGCCAAAGTGACCTTGTACTTCCAACCCTCCTGCCACAACCTCTCAAGTAGTTCAGAAAACAGGCATGTGCCACTGGCACACACGCGCACCCCCGCAGAGCCGAACCTCTTGATGCATCTCCTTGGGAGGAAAGGGAGGGGAGGCAATCACCTCCGTCCCCATCCTCTTGACTCACGGGAAAGCTTGCTCCGCTCACCCTCACTGTGTGGTACTCCCAAGCCATCTTCTCCCTGGGTTTCCAAACACCCCACTCAGACCTGAATCAAGAAAGTTACCCAGGGCAAGTATAGGAATAGAAAGAAGGTCAGGAAGGACTGAGGGGACCTGTACATGTCATCAGTGCACACAGTACAAGGTCCTTGCTTAGGATCTGGGCGGTCATCGGCCATCATAAGTGACAGCCACTTTTTTTTTTTTTTGAGAGAGAGAGAGAGAGATAATTTTTTTAAAATATTTTTTAGTCATTGCTGGACCTTTATTTAATTTATTTATTTGTATGTGGTGCTGAGAATTGAACCCAGGGCCTCACATGTGCCAAGTAAGCACTCTACCTCTGAGCTACCACTCCAGCCCCAGATAATTTTTTTTTAATATTTATTTTTTTAGTTTTCGGTGGACACAACATCTTTGTTTGTATGTGGTGCTGAGGATCGAACCCGGGCCGCAAGCATGCCAGGCGAGTGAGCTACAGCTTGAACCACATCCCCAGCCCAACAGCCACCATTTTAAAGAAAAGGTTTTGCTTTCCCACCCAAGGGCATTTCTGAAAAAGGCTCACCACTCCCTCATATCAACCCCACCCTTAACCATCTGCATTAGGACCCACCTGGCTCTGATTCCTGAGCAGTCCCCATAAGTGTCCCAGAACTCAAGCCTGTCCTGCCTCTCTCTCCTACAGCCAGATGGCCTTTATGTGACAGCGCTGACAAATACACTCTCGTGCAGATCTCTGTCTGGTCTCCGTCTTTCACTTCTCATCCATGTCTCATTCCTCGCTTTCCCTTCATTTTGGTGCTGAAACGCAGGATCAGGTTCCCCAGAGTGCCCGCTCCTCTCTTTGAGGGTCACTGAGCATCCCCTGGCCCCAGTCTGGATTCCATCGTAGGACCAGGCCCTCCATTCTGACGAACACCCTCTCTGCACCCACCACCGGACATTTCAGGTAAGACCCCTGTCTCCAGTCAATCTAAATGACTTACGGGTCCTGGGAAGTGACCACTGATTGTCCAGCACTCCCAGGGTTACCAGGTGGTCAGGGACAACCCTCACCACAGGTTCACAGCTATGGCTGATCCCTACTATCAACTGAATCCATAGGTGGTCTTCTATTTGGGTCCTGGGTTTTGAGGAAAAAACACTGAGGATGATTGGGAGTTGTTCCTGGTGAGATGGCCTCTCGTCCTTGGGTTCATCTCCATGGGCTTCTGCCCCTACTACGTCGTCCCTGTCAGGCACCCAAGTGCCTCTACAGGCTCCTGCCCTGATGCTTACCCAGCGGTGGTGACAAGCCCCTGAGTGTAACCGTCCTCTCGAATGGGTAATACCATGGACTGGGGGACACCCCACCTCTAAACTCACCTCCTACGTCTGACCGCGGGCAGCTCCTCATCCATTCACGCCCACCGTCCCCTAGGCAACATACACAGGGTCCACAGATGGCTCGTCCTTCCTTCCTTCAGGAGGGAGTTCGTGGGCAGGGTATGCCATAGTCTCTCTAACCTCAGTTGTGGAAGGGGCTCTCCTCCCCAGTAACACATCCACTCAGCAGGCTGAACTGGTGCCCTCATCAGAGCCTTCACTGTGGCAAAGGAAGCCTCCCTCATCATCTACACTGACTCTAAAGAAGCTTTCCACATACCTCTCTCCCACTGTGCTATTTGGCAGGAGTGCAGATTCCTTACCACCCAGGGAACTTCAATTACTAGTGCCCCCTTAATCTCTGACCTCCTTCAGGCCTCAAAGGTTCCCACTGCCATTGGAATCTCACATTGTAAGTCCCACTAGACAGACACCTCCCCTGTGACACTCAGCAACAACAAGGCAGACTCTCAGGCGAGGGCCAGGCCCTCCCACATCTGTTCCCCCTGCGGTCCTCTGCCTTGCTAGTCCCCAGAAGGACTCTTGCCCACCTGGTACTCAACAGATGCTCACCTTCCTTCACACCCTCCGTCACCCCAACACCACATCTTTAAAACCCTTTCTCACTTCCCACCTTAAACTCTCTCCAGAGGACCCAAAATTTCTCTCTACCCTCTCTGCCTCCTGTGAAATCTGCCAAAAAACCAACCCCACCTCCAGTCCCCGCCCACCTGCCTTCCCTTTACACTGAGCAAGAGGATATCTCCCTGGCTCTGATTGGCACCTGGATCTCACCCATATGTCCCGGGTCAGCAGTACAAATTTCTCTTGGTACTTGCCAACATCTTCTCAGGATGGGTAGAGGCTTTTCCTACCACCAATAAATGTGCCCTGATGGTGGCCAACATTCTCTCTGAACACATTCTTACCCAATTCAGCCTCCCCTCCTCATTGCATTCTGATAATGGTCCTGAATTTACTTCCCATGTTTCACGGTCTGTAGCTAAGGCACTCAACATCTCCTATAATTTTCACATCCCCTACCATCTCCAGTCCTCTGGCAAGGTTGGACGTACAAACTGGACCTTGAAGAACATTCTCACTAAACTATCCCTTGAATTACATTTAGACTAGACTAAACTCCTTCCCTTGGCTCTTCTTAGGTTATGAGCCCTCCCAAAGAAGCCACTCACCTTCTCCCTTTTGAGCTTCTATATGGATACCTATCTCCCTCCTCAGCTCTCCACCCTCTGATTCTCCACTGCCCCTTGCTCCTCATCTTTTCTGGCCCCTTCTTGCATACATTAGGAACCTTCTTTGGCAATACAGTAATGCTGTTCTGGCAAAGCCTAGTTCTGCCTCTTCCCCTTCTCCCATTCTGTCTCCTGATGACCTGGTACTTTTTAACCACCCAACAGGCCCCCCTCCTCCTCTCAACTCTCCAAAAAATGGACTGGACCCTGGAGTCATTCTTACCACTCCCTCCGCAGCCTGCCTTGAGGGCATCCCATACTGGGCTCATAACTCCCAATTAAAATGGCTTTCTCCACCCCTTTATACAGTGACACTCACAGGCGCTCTCAAGCTGCGTCTCTGCGAGCCCGGAACCCCCAACCTTCCTTTGGTTTCTGAGGACCAGGAGGACACTGCAGAACCAGGAGTACCGTCCTTCCCTTTTCCATTTTTGCCCTCTTCCCTCATTCTGTACTCACGATGATGAACCCAGCCTAATTCCATGTTAAGACTGGGAGCCATCTCAACACAAAGTCATGAAAAGTTAATTTCTATTTCACTATAAATGACTGAGATTTCTAAGCTTGTTTGGAATTCCTACCAGTACCTTGAACTCACCCATGCCTGGCCAGGTAATAACCCTCTCTACAACTTTAGCGGTGCCTCATAAATCCTGGCTCCCCCTGACCAGATAATGACCCTCTTGGAAACCTCAGTGGTGCCTCATAAATTCTTACATTGAGATCTGAATTTATTCCCTACCTTGAAATGTTAAGCCATGTAGATCATTAGCCTACTATCTGCCTTTGTATTACGCTTGTCAAAATCCTGTTAGCTGTAAGTTCTCAAGACAACCCCCACCTTTTTGCAACTTTTTGTGCTATAAAACCTTTCTCCTGGAGATCTGGGGGGCTGGTCTCTAGCCTGGCTTAGGGAGAGATAGTCCTGATCAGCTTCCTTTTGTAAGGGTCCAGCGAAGCATCGGAGAAAGAGACCACCAAGTGACCACTCATGCAATTGGCAGAAGGGGATTTATTGATCTAGCATGCTAGGGCTCCGTGCCCACTCAAGAAGGGAGAACAGCCCAGAGCCCCGAGCAGGGGCTGAGCACTGCTTAAGTACACTTTTTTTGGGGAGGGCGGGGATTTTACATACATCACATTCTCCTTTAACAAATCATCATACACCGCGGGAAAATCAAACAACAATTCCTAAACATGATTAGTTCCTGGTGGGAACAGGTTGGGCGGGGGTGATAGGTCAGTTCTAAACGGGGTACACATTCAAACTGATTGGTCCAGGCCCTGCAATGCCTATGTGCAAGATCATACAGAGCCCTGAGTTATTAGACAACCAAGCAGTCAGGGGGAATATTTACTGGGCGGTTCCAAGCATTGTCTTAACAGCTACAGGAATTTCAGGTTTTGCAGGTAGCACAGAAACCTAACAATACCTAATCCTTTACATTTTAACTCAAGCCTTGCAGCCCAGAAACTTTACAATGCCCGGTCTTTTACCCTTTAACTTTTACACTTTAACTTCAATTTCTTTTACCCTTACACTTTGTGTACACAATATAAGCTTGCTTCAATTTGATTTAAAATTAGAGTCGGTGGTCTTTTCTTTGCATCCTGATTCAACAACCTCCCATGGGTAACATTACCAGGAATTACCATTCCAATTTCTAGGAGACTTACAGCAACTTGCTCAAACCGTACTAATCATATAACCCCAGCTTGATCCTTTAGCTACTGTGTTTCTGCAGAATTGAAGGGGCCTGTTATGCTCAAATTTGGGACCCCCCAAAGACCACCAGAGACCCAAGATCGATGTAAGCAGCAAAGAGGTGTTTATTGCGAGCCAGCTGGGTCCTCCGCGCGCACACACAGCAACTGGTGACGCTGAGAGGCCCCAAGCCCAGGGTTTGCAGCAGTTTTATACATTCTTTGGAGAGGGCAGGGACTTCATATACATCATAACATCTCTTAGAAAATCATCACACACCGCAGGAAAATCAAATAACAACTCTAAAACATGATTAGTACATTCACTGGCCGGAACAAGTTGGGTAGGGGTGATTGGTTACTACAAGAGGGGGATTCATTTGAACTGATTGGTTTAAGCCAAGAGGGGTGTATGTGCTGAACTACATGGTTTCCCAACACGTTATCAACCACCATAAACTACTGGGAGGGTCATCTGGCATCCCAGGTATTTCCCTGTCTCATGCTGATTGGTGGCTGCTAGGGGGTTGCTATGGATCCCCACCTAGCCTGACTGAATCAGGGACACCTGGCAGAGCAGATCTCTCTAGTTATTTGTAGATAAAAAACTTAGCAGGGTGGGAATGTGCCTAGGAGTGCTCTGTGAGTCTTTCCAAGGACAAAGGTGATGTCCCTTCCTTGGACAGGCTTTGCTCTGAGGTAGAGGCTGGTTTTTCAGGCCTTGATCTTTTTATGGCCAAAAAAACATAGTAGTCTTTGTCTGTACCTACAGGAGGAATGCTATTTTTATGTCAATCAATCTGGTATAGTAAAGGACAAGATAAAACAACTCCATCTGGACCTTGAACATGGGAAACAAGAGCTCTCCTCTACAGAAGGATGGCAGCTAATAACCCCCTTCTCCAGTGGGCACTCTGTTCCTGACCCCTCTCCTTGACACAGGCCTTCTGTTAATGCTTGCCCCCTGCGTCAGGGATTGGTTCAAGATCAGATCCAAAAAATCTCTAATCAAACTATAAACCAGCTTTTGTTACAGGAATACCAACCCCTCATCAAAAATTGGGGCACTGGGGACAGCATTCCACCACCACTCAACCTCTGTCATCATTCCAATGACATCCCACCCCCTAATGAGGAATTCCAATGCTGCCCCTTCCCAGCAGGAGGCAGTTTATAGAAGATTGACCTATATCTCTGTTCCCCAAAGGGCCCAATAAAAACAAAAAGGGGGGAACATATGGTCCTTGCCTTCCACCTCAATGGCCATCTTAAGTGACAGCCACCATTTTAAGCAAAAAGTTTCACTTTCCCACCCAAGGGCCTTTCTGAGAAAGGTTCACCACTCCCTCATACCAACCCCACCCTTAACCACTTGCTGTAGGACCCATCTGGCTCGGGTTCCTGAACCTCCCCTATAAATGTCCAGAACCCAAGCCTGTTTTGCCTCTCTCTCCTATAGAGAGATGGCCTTTATTTGTCAGCTCTGACAAACAAACTCTGTGTCTATCTCTGCCTGGTTTCTTGCTTACCCATCTCTCATTCCTAGCTTTTCCTTCACTGAGTCCAAATATTCAGTAATTATTACAATAGCAATGATTATTACTCATGCTATGGGGCAAAATATAAGAGTACTGCTAGAAAATTTGTTGTATAATATATATTTTATATATTCCCAGAAGTAATACATGAATACATTTTTATTTTACTGTTCCCCAAAATCTATCCAGAACACACCCTCCTTCCCCCCATACCCCACATCCTGCAAAAGGGACTCTGACCTTTGTCTTTTTATAATGCACTCAGTAAACAATGACCTACCCATTTCCTGGGTCTTTTGTATCTCAAAGACTGGCATCTGGCTCAAAGCCCTAGATGCAGGATGGATATCTCCTCCCCCCTTAGCTTTCCAGCCACTCCTCCTGATACTAGACGCATTCTTTCAGGGCTTCCAGAGACACCTTCCCCATAAGGATGCTCAACTGCCCTCTCCACCCTCTTTTATTTGCCTAAAGGCAGGACACAGATCAGAAAAACAACAGGCATTCTGCCCCACCCCACAGGGAGAGCAAAGGTTAATGGCAGACCCTTAAGGAGGTCTTTGGATGCTTGTTTCCCTGGAGAACAGAGCAGGGAGGGTCTACTTTAACAAGCCTCAGTAACTAGCCTTTACCTACTAGGCATTGCCTTTCCCCAAATTGCACCCCTAGGAATTCAAAAGACCTTTTCTTTTTGTAACAAGGACTTAGAGAGGAAGTTGCCTCTAAAAGCCATGATTCTCAGGCCTGCAGATGCCCTAAGGGTAACTAAAAGCAAGCTAAAGCTTGGCATCTCTGACTTCATTTTCTCTTTTTTTCTTTATTACCTTAAACTTTGGGTCACGTCCCTGCTTAGCTCTGCACAGAGGTATGTTCATCTTTTAAGGAGTGTGTAGTGGGAAAGGAGGGTCAGGACTGGAGATCTAGAAGCAACATTTTATTAGTGATGCCACAGCCCAGAAGGATAATTCCCAAAGTTTGAACCTTGAGGGCAGCAAGTTTGGGGTACATCAAGGCAAGGGAGTTGCTGCGATCTTCTTGGAGGGAGCATTCTACATTCCTTACAAGAGAACAAGCTTGTCAACAGTCTAGGGACTCTCCTACAGTTTAGGGACTTTTATTGCACTAAGCCTAAAGGGGGATAGTTCTGTCCCTGCGGCCCTTGTTCCCTACTTCAACTACTGCCATTATCTTGTTACAAGGACCCAGCAGCTGTGCTAGCCTCTAAGGTTAGTGTCAGTAAGCAGAGCTGCAGTGGGTCAGCCCATCAGCTTTAGAGCTGCTCTGTTAGGTCATATTGCAAACCTTGCTCAGGTTTCCGTTTTGCTCTACCCCAAGTGTTGACCTAAAAACTAACAATATACAGTTTATTAGTCCTAAATTTACATAACCCATCTCACCCCCCCTTAAAGACTGGGGCAAGATTTGCAGCACCCTGTTTCAAAACCTTGGAGTCAGCCTCCAAGTCTCCAGGTATCACCCCCTTCCAGGATCACAGGTCTAATAGACAAACACCCAAAGCAACAAGTGAAACTTGCCCACTCAGGGGATAAGGACGACTCAAGAACCACGTGTAGAACCAGAATGGAGAGAATAACCACCAGACTACAGCTTGACCAAGGCTGCTTGACTCCTCTATTTAAACCTAAGCTCCTGTCCACACTGTTGTAGGTACAGACGAGGCAGGGCACCAAAGAAGGCAGGAAACAGTTTTATTTGGCTGCAGTCAGGTTCAGAGGGCACAGCATTTGCTATAATCAATTAATCCCCTGAAGCCCGAGTTCAGGGAGTTTCAGAGTTCTATACCCATCATGTAAGGGGAGGGGCTCAGAAGTTCCCAGTCTGCAGAAGTTCACACAAAAGCAGCTTTTTCTTTCCCTGTTCTGGGCACGTTAACCCTTCAAGGACAGCACCTGAGAAGGGGGGAGCTTCTTCTCCCCTCTCTTTCCTCCCCCACCAGCTGTCACCATGGAGCCCATTTGTAACTTATCTTAAAAATGTAGACATCTCTGTGAAGCCCAGCTCAAGGCCAGAGGCCTGGTTTGCATATTTCTTCAAAGAACTATATGGGAGAGATGTTTGTGAAAACCTAGTAAGGAGTGTCCAGCACCTGGAGAGCTGGTATCTTCTCAACCAGTGTCCAAGTAAAACAGGGCCACAGGAAAATAGGAAGTTTATCTACATTGGACTCTTTTGCAGAGACTCTATTGCTGACAGTCCTAAAGTCAGTCTGGGTGAAGATTTCTGGAGCAGCCCAGTTAAGACTTTTCAGTGGAGAAAGGGGGTGCCACTTCAACACTTCAAAGACAGGTCTGAGATTGTCACAGGAGGAGAAATGTCTCTGGAGGAGAGTTGCAGTGTAACAGGAGTCCACTTTATGCTTTGAATATAGCCCTTGCTGCTTTGCCACTGCAATTGACTTGTGTGTGTGTGTGTGTGTGTGTGTGTGGTGCTGGGGATTGAGCCCAGGGCCTTGTGCAGGTGAGGCAAGCACTATACTAACTGAGCCATATCCCCAGCCACAACTGATTTTTTTAAAATGGACCTGTTTCTTTCTCTTCCTCTCTCCATCTACCTCCCTAATCTCTCCCCCTCCCTAATATCATGGAAATGGGATCACCTTTCTTTCCCATCCTAGGCTGAGCTTGTAAGGGTCCGGCGAAGCCTCGGAGAAAGAGACCACCAAGTGACCACTCATGCAATTGGCAGAAGGGGATTTATTGAGGATCCCATTCAGCGTGCTGAGGCTCCAGGCTCACCGAGGAAGGGAAAGCAGCCCAGAGCCCCGAGCAGGGGCTGAGCACTGCTTAAGTACACTTTTTTGGGGAGGGCGGGGATTTTACATACATCACAGTCTCCTTTAACAAATCATCATACACTGCGGGAAAATCAAACAACAATTCCTAAACATGATTAGTTCATTCATTGGTGGGAACAGGTCGGGCGGGGGTGATAGGTCAGTTCTAAACAGGGTACACATTCAAATTGATTGGTCCAGGCCCTGCAATGCCTACGTGCAAGATCATACAGAGCCCTGAGTTATTAGACAACCAAGCGGTCAGGGGGAATATTTACTGGGCGGTTCCAAGCATTGTCTTAACAGCTACAGGAATTTCAGGTTTTGCATGTAGCATAGAAACCTAACAATACCTAATCCTTTACATTGTAACTCAGGCCTTGCAGCCTAGAAACTTTACAATGCCCGGTCTTTTACCCTTTAACTTCAATTTCTTTTACCCTTACAAGCTATCTGTCCCCAAGTACACACATCACCCCTACCCAACTTGTTCCCGCCAGTGAAAGTGCTAATCAGGTTTTAGAGTTGTTATTTGATTTTCCCGCGGTGTGTGATGATTTGCTATGATGTATGTGGGGGTCCCTGCCCTCTCCAAAGAATGTATAAAACTGCTGCAAACCCTGGGCTCGGGCCTCTCATGGATCTTGGGTCTCTGGTGGTCTTTGAGGGTCCCGAATTCGAGCATAACATTAGAGGAGGGAAAATTTTCTTCACCTCACAGTTTCCATGATTAAAAGATGATGAGATGACCTGATATGAGACCAGAAATATTATAGGATTATTAACTGTTGACAATATTAACTGATGAATATGTATTGGTTGGATAGTGAATGTTCCCATGACATAATGTGAACTGCAGAACTCAGACTTAGTTACTGACATAAGAGTCTACACCAGGGCGTGCACCCCAGGCCTCACCCAGTTATCACCTGCAAGCCCAACTGAACTAGGACTTAAAAACTTGACTTCTGGGGCCTGTTGGGACTAACAGGACCCAGACAGACAGACCAAGACCTCTGTTGCTATTGTCCCCTCTGCAACAGACACCTCTGGCCCAGATCAAGAGTTGCAGCCAGAGCATAGGACATGTCACAGGTGAGCATCTGGGACCTTGGGTGTAGACTCAGCTAGGATTTAGAATTAGGATGTGTGTCTGAAGTGTGATGAGCATTAACAAAATAGATTTGATTGAATCTAACTGCACCTCAGACTGAGTCTATAGAAATGGCTTGTGACATGGCCCCATTGATTTGGGTCCGGAATGAGGTAGAACATCATGGTGGAAGGGCATGGCAGAGGGAAGCTGCTCAGGACATGGCCTCTGGGAAGCAGAAAGAGAAAGGTGGAAGAATGGCGGGAAGATGTGCCCTTCTAGGACATGTTCCCAGTGACCCACTTCCTCTGGTCACCACCCAGTTAGTCCATTCCAACTAGGATGGACTTATTGGGTAACAGCTCTTGTTATCTAATCACGTCACCTCCAAACATTCCAGCATTGACACATGAGCTTTTGGGGAACCTCATGTCCAAAACCTAACACCTTGCCTCCCTTTCCCTCTTCACATCTGTCCCCTCCCCTACCTCCTGGGCAGGCCAGCAGACAGAACCGTCATCCCTCGATTGCATTCCCAAAGTCCCAATCTTTTTCTTCTTTGGCAAATCACTTGGTAGCAAAAGCTGACTATGGTCACCTCAGGGAAACCTCAACTCGAGGGTCCCGACATGGTCCCACAAAGGAACTTAAGTATGTGTCAAAGTGATGCACAGAGTGATTTTATTAAGAGGAAGCAGATGTACATACTGTGAGAGACGGGGAGAGAACAGATGCTGGAGAGGAATGGTCTGGCTTCCCCTTAGCAAGGTATATTTGTACATGTAGAATCTGAAGCAAAGAGGCTCTGAGAGCACGTCTTGTTCTCCATCGCGTTGGTCACTTGGTGTATTAACCATTACCCACTAGGGGTTCTGTGTTTGTGTCTCTATGACCAAAAGACCTAACAAGAACATCAGAGAGGAAGGAAAGTTCATTTTGGCTCACGTTTCAGAGGTCCAGTACATGGTGGGCCCACTCCACTGCTCTGGGCCCAAAGTGAGGCAGCACATCTCAACAAAATGGTATGGTATGGGAGCCCTAGTCACCTCCTGTAGCCAGGAAGCAGATAGGGAAGGGAGAAGGGTACAGGTAAGATGCATCCTTCCAGAACAGCCACCCCATGGCTCTTCAACCACCCTCCTGACTATGGTTACCACCCACTCAGTCCACTCAAACTAGGATGGACTGATTAGGTTATGGTAGTCATAATTCAATCATTTCACCTCTGAACATTTCCACATTGACACAAGAGCTTTTGGGAGACCCCTCATATCCAATCCATAGAAGATTGCTTTCTTTCTTCCTTGTTTTTGATGAAAAGTTTTATTAATTTCCCCATCTTAAAGGAGTAGGGGGAGATGTTCATCATTCTTATAACTTAAAATGAAGTAATAATATCCTAAAAATATAAATTACAGAAAAAATCTATCTGTTGAGCAAAATAATTCTTGGAATTGTTTTTCTTTAGATCAGGCAATAGGTTTTTGTGAACTTGTGGATAAGGTCTGATAATTGATTTAACAGTGTTGTTTTGAGAAACTGATGTGACTCCATTTTTAAAAAACCAGCTTCTACTTCAAGGCCTGTCCAAAGGGACCTTTGTCCTTGGAAAACCCACTGAGCACTCCAAGGCACATAGCCACCCTGCTGAGTTGTTCATAAATAACAGGAGAGACCTGTGGCACCAGGTGTCCCTGACTCAGTTATGCTAGTTCCTGAAAAGACCAAAGAATGTTTGTAGCCTAATGCCTGACCCTGAAGATCCCTAGCAACCACCAATCAATCAGCCTGAGACAGGGAAAATACCTGGAATGTCAGGTACACCCCCCCCCCCCAGTAG
>NW_026000185.1:1038292-1044256 GCF_001458135.2 Marmota marmota marmota | reverse complement strand
AAAGCCAGCCTCAGCAATGGTGAGGCTCTTAGCAGCAACTCAGTGATTGATAACATGTTTGGAAACCAGGGTGTTTAGCACATACACCCCTCACAGATTAAACCAATCAGTTCAAACTAACCCCCCTCTTGTACTAACCAGTCACCCCTACCCAATTTGTTCCCACCAATGAATGTGCTAATCAATGTTGAGTTGTTGTTCGATTTTTCCTGTGGTGTGAAATGATTTGCTGTGTGATGTTGTGAGGCATAGAGTATCCCCCAAAACCTATAAAATCTCACTGAACAAGGACCAGGACTCACTCCTCAGGACCGCTGTGTTTGAAATGGTTGTAAGTCCAGGCTTGAGTTTGCAATAAAGACTCTGTGTGATTGCATCAGATTTGGCTCCTGGAGGTCTATTAGGGTCCCATGAATGTAGCATAACAGTTTATAACCAATGTATGTCAAAGTGGAATTTAAATCTGGATTTTGTGAGGAGTTCTGGGGGTTGACCCAAACTACTGAGCGATGTTCCCAATCTTGAATTTTAACATATGTATTTTTAAAAAATAATTTTTAGTTGTACATGGACACTGTTATGCTCGAATTCAGGACCCCCAAGAGACCAAGATCAGTGTAAACAGCAAAGAGGTGTTTATTGTGAGCTAGCTCGGTCCTCCGAGCACACACACAGCAACTGGTGACGCTGAGAGGCCCCGAGCCCAGGGTTTGCACCAGTTTTATACATTCTTTGGAGAAGGCAGGGACCCCCACATACATCATAGCATCTCTTAGCAAATCACCACACACCACGGGAAAATCAAATAACAACTCTAAAACATGATTAGCATATTCACTGGCGGGAACAAGTTGGGTAGGGGTGATTGGTCAGTACAAAAGGGGGATTCATTTGAACTGATTGGTTTAAGCCAAGAGGGGTGTATGTGCTGAACTACATGGTTTCCCAACATGTTATCAACCACCATAAACTACTGGGAGGGTCATCTGGCATCCCAGGTATTTCCCTGTCTCATGCTGATTGGTGGCTGGTAGGGGGTTGCTATGGGTCCCCACCTAGCCTGAGTGAGTCAGGGACACCTGGCGCAGCAGACCTCTCCTGTTATTTGTAGATAAACAACTTAGCAGGGTGGGAATGTGCCTGGGAGTGCTCTGTGGGTTTTTCCAAGGACGAAGGTGATGTCCCTTCCTTGGACAGGCTTTGCTCTGAGGTAGAGGCTGGTTTTTCAACACAACATCTTTATTTTATTTTTTTATTTCTATGTGGTGCTGAGGATCAAATCCAGTGCCTCACATATGCTAGGCAAGTACTCTATCACTGAGCTACAACCCAGCCCTTAATATATGTATTTTTTGAGACAGGGTCTCACTAAGTTGCTGAGACTGGCCCTGAACTTGTGATCCTGCCTCAGCCTCCCAAACCACTGAGATTATAGATGTGTGCCAACATGCCCAGCCTATCCGTGTGTCTTCTATCCTACTTCAAATATAGGAGACAGCAAAAGAACTTAAATGATTAAAGTTAGAGGCTTATCACAAGTTCAAAGCCAGCCTCAGCAACTTAGGGAGGCCCTAAGCAACTCAATGAGATCCTGTCTCTAAATGAAATACAAAAAAGGGCTGGGGATGAGGCTCAGTGGTTAAGCCCCCCCAGGGTTCAATCCCCAGTACCAAAAAGGAAAAAAAAAAAAAAAAAAGGCATATTATCCCATTATGTAAGGCAGAGGAAATCACAAAATTGGAAAACCAAAAACACCAAATGCATTTTGAGGCAGGAGTATAGGGTTAAAGTTTAAGTCAGTGACAGATGATAGAAAAGAACTGCATGCTCATGTCTGAGACAAAAGGCAGGAAAACCTCCCCAACCACATCCATTGCTTATGACAAACAATAAGCATGGAACTGGTACAAGAGCTCTGACCACTGCAAGCCCAACAGGAACAGGAGACCTTCACTCAGATGCATTTACAAGCTGAAGGACATGCCCAGCAGAGACCCAACCCAATTTTAGGTACAAGGTGATGAGATTGTTGTGCAGGTTATAAACATGTTGATCTTTGATTCGAAACAGGTCTGGAGTTCACCCTTGGATTTTTTGATGCCTTTGGGTGGCCACCTTTCCTTGTTACTCTGCCCCATGTTGCCACCTGGCTATTCCTTGCTACTCCACTTGTTTCCAAAAGCTTGGTCCTTGTCCCTGATATCAATTTAATAAGGAGAACAGGATTTTGAGAAAAAAGGAAAAAGAAGGTTTATTGCTTGGCCAGCAAAGAAGCAGCACAGAGGAGGGAAGGGAAGAGGGAGAAGAGGAAAAGAAAAGCATGCCCCTTTTAAAAAGATGAAGTGGACCCCTGCTACATGCTGCGGAGAGCAAGCTGTCCTCCAAGATGTACTGAATGACAGTTTTCAGGCTGTGCTCAGTCCAAGTTGCTCCTTTTTATAAGGAAGAAGTCTAGGCCTGGCTCAGTGCTACATGCCTGTAATCCCAGGTGTAAGGAGCACTCTAAGCAGCAAGCACCCAGACAGCATGAGCTGACAGCTAACTTGGACACGTGAGGACCTTATCCTTCTGCCCCTTCTTCAAGTGGTAGAAGGTAGCTGGAGATAAGGATGACAATGAGACCTAGCAGACTAGGGGGCCTATATAAGCCCTCACAGAAGCACAGCTCCACAGAGAGAGGCACTCAGGGAGGGAACCCATGGAGGTGCCCTGAGGCCTGCTACCAGTGTCAGAGCAGCTCGACCATCTTCACAACCCATGGGAAGGGAGGAGACATTCCGGAAGGCACTGCAGACTCTCCCAGCAACGTCTTCCCTGCTGCTCCACTGTCACCAGGAAACTCGCTACCTGTGTCCAACCATCGGGAGACCACCTCTGTGGTCGTGCTACTATGTCTGAGGGACTTGCTGGCTGAGTGGAATGGGAATGTGTGAGGGTGGCCTTACCTAAGAAAGGCCTTAGCCTAAGTAACTCCATTTCAAAACAAAACTGCAGTCCCACCAAGCACACCAGGCCCTCCAATAGGGTCATCAGGCACAGCTGATAAAAGCAAGTCACTCTTCACAACCCTGATAAAACCCAGATAAAGGCAAGAGGTGAGAAATCAGGGCAGAAACCACTAGACCAGATGCCTTAACCTCAGGATGAATGAGGTCAGTAAGAACTCCAGTAATAGCTGATAGAGATCAAAAGGGCAGTCCAGAACCCCCAAAATCTAGTATAAATGGTGGAGCAAATGAACAGAGATTCAGCCAGCCGACACTGACGCCCACATGCCGGAGAGCCTGGTGAGGACCTGGGCTGGCATCCAAGTCTTCTCACCATCTGCCTGATCTCTGCATCATCCTCACCACTCTCAAACTCCACAGCCACATCTTTTTTTTTCCTAATATTTATTTTTTAGTTGTAGTTGGACACAATACCTTTATTTATTTATTTATATGTGGTGCTGAGGATCGAACCCAGGACCTCACATGTGCTAGGCCAGTGTTCTACTGCTGAGCCACAACCCCAGTACAGCCACATCTGGACCCTGGTGAGAAAGGTGAATTCTCCATAGGACCCTCTCCCCAGGCGCCGTGAGCTCCACTCCAGGAGAAGCCTCCTTCGGTTGCTGACCTGATCGCTGTGGTCTGAGTGACTATGCATCTGCTGGACTTAAGGCCTTTAGGTCTGGCACTTGAGCCATGCAGAGGGAATGTCTGTCATGAGCCTGTCATGATTAAGTGTGTTTGCACTGCTTAGAATTAACCTAGAATTTTTTGCTGTGAATTTATTATGACTATCGCAGTGCCTAGCATTAAGGATTATCATTTTCTTGATTAAGAACCTATAAAGTTGTATTGAGTGATTTGAGTGAATAAAGCATTGAAAATGGCAGAAGCCTGTGGACATTCTTTATTTCTCCCCCTCAACTGCATAAGTTGCACCTTTGCCCATCACCACAGAATAGTACTGTTCTGTATGTATTAAGAGTGTTCAATATAACTGCATTTGAAATGCATCTCTAGCCTAGTTCCTCTGACACGGTTCAAGACACCAAGTATTTGGGAAGCTGAGGTAGGAGTATTCAAAATTCGAGGTCAGACATTTAATGAGATCCTGCCTCAAAAAAAAGAAAAAAGAAAAAGAAAGAAAAGAAAAAGAAGGGGTGGGGGCCCCATGTGCAGTGGCACACACCTGTAATCCCAGTGGCTCGGGAGGCTGAGACAGGAGGATCCCGAGTTTAAAGCCAGCCTCAGCAATGGTGAGGCTCTTAGCAGCAACTCAGTGATTGAGTGCCCCTGAGTTCAATCCCCAGTACCCAAAAAAAAAAAAGTAGTGGCAGAGTGCTTGCCTAGCATGTGGAAAGTCTGCTTTTAATCCCCACTACTGCAAAATAAACAGGGTGTGGTGGGCACACCTGTCATCCTGTTAGGGGACAGACAGATGAGGATGTGGAAGAGGCAAGGACAGAGGTGAGGCCTTAGTATGAGTCCCATAGGGTTGGGAAGCTGGAAGCTGGTTCCAGGGGGAATGGAAGGTTAATACCTGCAGGATACCCCCCATGCAAGGCCAAAGACACCTGCTTCTCTGTTATTGGAATGTTAATACCTTCAGAACACATTCCCCTCCCCTAACCTACAACCAAAAAGTCCCCAGCCACCAGGGAGATTGTCCCTCCCAACAGAGACTTATTAATGAGTACTCCCTGAGTGGCTCCCCTGATTGCCCCTAACCGCATTTCCCCACCTGGCAGGAAAAAGGGAGGGGACAAGAGAAAAAACCCAGAAATTATAAAAAAGACAAGATTCACCCCCTCCCACAGACACCCAGCTCTGGGCCCCCTTCTCGGAGACATCTGTGTTACTATTCTTTTAATAAAACTTGTCTTCCGTGTTCGCCTTGGCTTCCCCATGTGTCAATCTTCACACCTGGGAAAGTGGAACTTAGTAATAGGAGCACAAGGTGAGGAGAATAACTCTATAAAATGGGTCTATGGTGCTGACCCCACATGCTTTCTTTACCAATTTACCTGCAGCCCTGCCTGGCCTAAATGGACAGGACCTGTCACACTCCTCTGCAAACTACAGGTTATCTGCATGTAAATGCAGGCTGGAAATAACGTTGATAAGAGGAACCCAAGTTACCTTGAAGGGAGAGACATTGTGACCCTGTCCATTTCCAGAACCTGGAAGATAGGAAATTCCTCCTAACCATAAAACCTGCAAAAAATGAGCAAGAATCCAGTTAGAAGCATTCGGCATGGGCCAAGGTGACAGTTGTCATGGCAATGTGGACTTGAGAGTCCAATGTCACCCTGCTGTAAGTCAAGTCAAGAGGTATATCTGGGCTGGATTCTCTGGAAACATCCCTGGGATCCCCAATAAAACTGTAGTGCAGGAGAGGCACACTGTCCCTGTCCTCTCTGAGAGGAACCACTCCCTCCCTTAAGAGTGTCCCCTTTCCCTATCCCTTTGTAAACATATTCTTGTCACTCTGAGCAACATGTCTGAACTCTTAGACTTGATCACAAGAATGCGGGTCTGAGGGGGGTTGTGTTGCCTCAGTTTCCCTGAAGGTCCCAGCTCTGTAAAACTCCAGAGTCTCAGGAGACTGAGACAGGAGGATCAGATAGAAAGTCCAAATCCAGCCTCGGCATCTTAAGAAGGCCCAAGCAACTCAGTGAGACCCCATCTCAAAATAAAAATTTCAGGAATGTAGATGAAGCCCTCTTGGGATATATCCCCATACCAAAAAAAAAAAAAAAAAAAAGGCATATTATCCCATTATGTAAGGCAGAGGAAATCACAAAATTGGAAAACCAAAAACACCAAATGCATTTTGAGGCAGGAGTATAGGGTTAAAGTTTAAGTCAGTGACAGATGATAGAAAAGAACTGCATGCTCATGTCTGAGACAAAAGGCAGGAAAACCTCCCCAACCACATCCATTGCTTATGACAAACAATAAGCATGGAACTGGT
>NW_026000185.1:1030483-1037760 GCF_001458135.2 Marmota marmota marmota | reverse complement strand
AAACAAAAAAAAAAAAAAAAAAGGAGAGAGAGAGAAAGCCCACAGATAAATGAATAAAATAAGGGAATAGTTGGCCATAAATTACTCCATTCCGTGTAAAAGTATATGGTACAAGGACTCTGTATCTTGTTTGTACAACTAAACACCATCCATCTGCTCAGCCCACCGTAAGGCAGAAATTAATAATTTATTCATGCCAATTTATCAAATTAAATTGGGAGCAGATGGGCACGGGCATAGCAAATCACATCAGAAACACCCACACAGGAGCTTACCAATCTCACCAGATGGAATCCCCGTATCTATGACCCCCAAGTGAGGAGCAGCCCAAGACGAGACACTGCAGCACACTGACCCCATCACAAACCTTGCATGGAGAAAGCCACCACAGTGACAAACTTCAGACACTCTCACCCCAGCTTCAGCTCAGCAAAGAGGCAAGGTCCCTTCAAATCTTCCTGCCAGGCACACCCTTCCACACCTGGACTCTAATTGTTTATTCAAACTCCCCTCCGACTCCCTGCAGTGGCTCTTTGCATCTGTTTGGGCTCTCTGCTCTGGGCAGAGTTATTTGAAATTCTAAGGCCACCTTGACCCTTTCTTAGCATTCTTGAAACAGGGATCCACATTATGCTTTGAATGTAGCCCTTGCTGCTCGGTCACTGCAACTGATTTTTTTTAAAGGGACATGTTTCTTTCCCTTCCTCTCTCCCTGCTCCTCTCTCATCTCTGCCCTTCCTCAATCTCAGGAGAAACAGGATTACCTTTCTTCCGTGTTTTAGGTGGATTTATCTGTCCTTGAGCACCCACAAACCATAGGGATTTAGTAATCCAGATTTTGGGGATGCTACCAGAAGATCTCAGAAATGACCATCTCCCAAATTAACAAGCGAATTACAACTCCAACCAAGGACATGTGGAATGTATCCAGCCTTTGAATCCCCTCTTTAAAAGCTTTCTGTTCCTGCTGATGGGCAGAATCACAGCTTTCGGGATAGGTGTCCCCTGTGTTTCTCCTTCACTAACAAAACAATAAACCTTCTTATTGGCGTCGGATCTGCCATTTTAGGTTGGGAGCCATTTTTATCTAGAGACTCCTAAGTTTTGATTTAGGAGCTATTTTATTCAGGGACTCCCAGGCTCGCCTGCTGAAAGGTCAACCCCACCCCAGCCCATGACTTAACCCCTAAGCAGCTTGTGAAGGTCCTCTTGTGAGCGATAAGGCTGTTCTGTGTGCATTCTCCTCCACGGGACAGCCTTGTGGGTTTGCTCCATGCTACTGACAACAAATCCCTCAAGTGGGATTCCAGTGCATGGTGTGCTTCTTGGACTTTGCATAGACTTTGCAAGTGTCCTTTCACTTCTTCCTTTTTCTCAAAACCATGTCCTCATTGTTGGATTAGCATTAGGGACAAGTGTAACTGAAAGCTCAGTCCCTGTCTCCAGTGCCAATCAATGCCAATTTAATAATGAGAAAACAGTTTTGAGAAAAATGAAAAAACAAAAGATTTATTGCTTTGCTAGCAAATGAGAAACACAGGGGACTCCAGTCCCAAAGGCTGCGACTCTCCCAGTCAGGAGGGGAAGGTAAAGACATTTTTCAAGGGTTACTAACATTCCCTTACCTCTTACATTCCAGTAGGGGGTTCCAGAATGCCCTGATGGCCTGTTAGGATGCACTTGTTAATTTGGGAGATAGTCACTTCCCAGGACCTCAGCAGGCAACTCTTTCCTGTAGTGGGTATGCTCAAGGGCAGTTAACTAGGGGAAGAAAAGATAAGTCTGTCTCCCTAATCTTCGTAGTGAGGAGGAGAGGAGAGAGAGAAAAAAAAAAAAAACATTAAAAAATAAATAAAATAAACCTTAGAGCAATGAGGCTACATTCAGAAGGTGAAGGGACAATCTGAAACCTTTCTTAGCTTTCTTAAACCTGTATCATGTGGGACACACGCTGTGTGACCAAGTGTGAGTCTTATAGATAATAGTAATTATGGTGGGAATGGACACCTACTGAACCATGAGTGATTTGGCCACATGGTGGAAGGACACACTCACCACACTACTTATGGGGTAGCCTTTCTGCTGTGTGAATCAATACAGTAGGTAATCCTTTATAGCTTTCTCTGCATTAGCCTTGGATTTCCATTCTGCAGGAGCTAAAGGGCAGGTAGAGCCAACAAAAGATCAGTGACAACTGACATTCATTTACAATAAAATAGAAACCATTTAGTTGGGAGCCTGGCCAGAGTTGCCCGGTGAGAAGCAGTCCAGGAGAAGGACTCTGCAGTAATTCAATGCCTGCAGGGGGTGTCTGTCAGTGGAGAAGTTCCGACTGGGAGTTTCCTGGGGGGTGGGGGTGAGGCCAGGTTTCAACTCCTTCACTGATCCCCAGAGAATGAAGCAGGCACCAAGCGCTGGCCCAGCATCCTGAGCCCCAGCAATTCTGGTTTTTATCCTTACCCAGTAACCCACAAAGGCCTCCTTCATGGACAGTTTTTGGTTAAATAATTAAATTTCTTTTCTTTTCTCATTTTTTTTTTAAAGGATTGAACCCAGGGACAGTCTACTACTGAGCCCTTTTAATTTTCTTATTTCGAGATAGAGTGTAAGTTGTCCAGGCCAGCCTCAAACTAGTGAACCTCCGGCTTCAGCCTCACACATACCTGTGATCACAAGTGTGTGCTGTAATGTCAGATTCATGGGACCCCAACAGACCTCCAGGAGCCGAATCCGATGCAATCACACAAGAGTCTTTATTGCAAGCTGAGCCTGGACTCACAACCGTTTCCGACGCAGCGGTCCCAAGGAGTGAGTCCTGACCCTTAGTTCAGTGAGGATTTATAGGTTTTGGGGGGATATTCTATGCCTCACATCACACAGCAAATCATTTCATACCGCGGGAAAGTCAAACAACAACTCTTAACATTGATTAGCACATTCACTGGCGGGAACAAGCTGGGTAAGGGTGATTGGTTAAAGTGGTGGATACATTTGAACTGATTGGTTTAGGCCAAGAGGGGTTGCAAGAGTGTATACGCTGAACTGCAGGGTGGCCTAATCATGTTATCAATCATGGAAACTACTGGGAGGGTCCCCTGGCATTTCAGATATTTTCTCTGTCTCATGCTGATTAGTGATTGCTAGGGGGTTGCTATGGGTCCTCACCTAGGGCAACTGAGTCAGGGACACCTGGTGCCACAGATCTCTCCAGTTAAACAACTCAGCAGGGTGGCTATGTGCCTAGGAGGCTCTCTGGGTTTTTCCAAGGACAAGGGTCACGCCCCCTCCCTCTGAACAGGCCTTGAGGTAGACGCTAGTTTCACATCAGTTTCTCAGTGCCACCCTGCAGTTAATTTCAGCATTTTAAATCTTCCTACACTTTTCCAGTAAGTATTCTTTGGTGTCTGGCATTTTTTTGGTTGAACACAATGGTTTGTGTCCATGTTCCTGCAGTTCCTCTTTATTCTGAATGCACCATTTCAGGGAAAAAGGCCCCTCTACTGCCCCTCAACTTTAATGTGGGTTCCCCAGCTCAGTCTAGGAATAATACAGGGCACATTTACAATAAAAGCATACAAGTTTTTTTTTTTATTATTATTATTTTACTTGAGGATCTTGACAAAACAGTAAAGTCCAGAGAAGTGATGTGTTAATAGGTTTTATACAAAGAATGATAGACTTGTGGGAAGAATTGTGCCGAGTGGATCTCTGGACTAGGTGAGTAATCCCAGGGAGGCTGCTGAGAGGTTCACAGGTGGTGTCAAGCTAGAGGAAGACAAGGTACAGCGACAGGTTCACATGGCTGATTACAGCCCCAATTGGCAGTCCTTCGCCACGAAGTCTGTTTTCTTGTAACAGGAGGTCTACTTCATGCTTTGAACATAACGTTTTGCTCTGCCACTGTGGTTTATTTTTAAACTCATGTTTTTTGTCTTTCTCTTCTCCTCCTCCCTGCCCCCCCCCAACCTTGGTGAAAGTAAGATTACCCTTCTTCTCATCCTAGGCTGAGTTATCTGTTCTTTTTTTTTGTTTGTTTGTTTAAAATATTTATTTATTTAGTTAGTTATTGGCGGACACAACATCTTTGTTTGTATGTGGTGCTGAGGATCGAACCCGGGCCGCACGCATGACAGGGAGCGCGCTACCACTTGAGCCACATCCCCAGCCCGAGTTATCTGTTCTTGAGCAAAAACACCACTGGAATGAAGTGATTCAGACTTGAGGGATGGTGCCAGAAGACTAAGAAGTGGTTCTTCCCTCCAGTCTACAGGAGTACCTGACAAGGTACACCTGGAATCTTGCCTTTGGATCACCTGTTTAAGCCCTGTTTCCCTTAACCATCAGAATCACAGCCTCTGGGATAAAAGTCCCCTGAATTTCTCCTTTGGTAGCACAATAATAAACCTTCTTTTTCCTTCTTCTCAAAACCATGTCTTCTTTATTGGATTAGCATCAGGGCCAAGAATTGAAAATTGGCAACATTCTCACCCTGGCATGAGAAGGAGATTCCTGCCAAAAGTACCTGTAATGTTAAAGCATTCATTATGTGTGTGGAGCTGCTGAATATGGTAGGTCAATGGAGAGACAACAAAGATGCTCTCTGGGGCTGGGGCTGTAGCTCAGGGCAGAGCGCTTGCCTAGCATGTCTGAGGTAGTGGGTTCAATCCTCAGCACCACGTAGACAAACAAATAAAAATGCTCTCCTTATTCAAGGTAGTTTTTTTGTTTTGTTTTGGTAACAAGGATGGAACTCAGGGGCACTTGACCACTGAGTCACATCCCAAGCCCATTTTTGTATTTTATTTAGAGACAGGGTCTCACTGACTTGCTTAGCACCTCATGAAAGAGGTGGAAGATCGAGATGCTGTCTTCCTTGATGAGTATATTTCAAAGCGATGGCTCCCAAGTCCTTAAGAAAAAAACCATTAATGGTTTTATATACAGTATAACAAAGTTATATGAAATGTACGTGGCATACTTGGAAATGGGTGAGCTGAAATCTTAACAGTGCACATTAGCAAGACACTTGGAATTTCTTAAGTGCAATCTCCCTTCTGAACACCAGTGGGAACTAGGGAGCTGGGTTGTAGAGTGCGTGACCAGCAACCAGGAGGTTGCCCCAGCATCACATAAAAACTAAAAAAAATATATATATATATATATATTTTTTTTAAAGTTTCTGGCCTACTGAAAGACCTAAGTGACCTCGTTCTACTTAGGACCTCATTTTGCTCTGAAACTTAACCCCTGACCTACTGCAGACCTAAAGTCAGGAAATACCACAGAAAGCTCTGCACAATGCAGAGGGAGATTGCCTAAGGTAGGCCAGATGTAGAAATATCTGAAATTCCAGACAGCCCCCACCTAGGTGTGGTGACCAATATCTAAACCAGAAGCCCTGCAGCTTGGCACATACCCGCCTAGGGACACCCTCACCATTTAAACCAATCATTTTTAAGTGCACCAACCCCTTGAACTAACCAATAATCCTTTCCAGATTCTTTCCCGCCACTTGATACACTAATCATGTTTTAGAGTTGTTTTATGATTTTCCCGCGGTGTGTGATGATTTGATGAGATGCTATGATGTATGTGGGTCCCTGCCTTCCCCAGAGAGTGTATAAAACTGCTGCAAACCCTGGGCTGGGGCCTCTCAGCGTGACCAGTTGCTGTGTGCATGCAGAGGACCGAGCTAGCTCGCAATAAATGCCTCTTATGTCGATCGGTCTCTGGTGGTCTTTTGGGGGGGTCCTAGTAGTGGAGCATACCACTACTCCTCCTTTGCCTTCTCTTTGTAGTCTACAATAATGCTCAATTCTTCAGGAGATAGCCTTATACTGGGAATTTTAATGCAAAATACACAAAATACATTATTTTAACAACTATACTTTTGTCATACACTGGCAAATTCTTTAACCTCTAGAAAGACCAATGCTGAAAAACGAGAACTGCTTGTCCACTATAGGTACTATTAAATACACAGTAACTCCAGCGTAGGAACATAAAGGATGATGGCTCCTCTTACCTAATGTTCAGCCTCAGGCCTGCGAATGCCCCAACTGTACCCTTTACCAATCCCACGGAAAGAACTTGGGGGACTCCATACTAAGGCAGGAGGCCAGGATGAAATGGAGGGCGACACGGGCTAGTGCACGCCTACCTCACAGGGGGGGACTTCCTTCATCAGGTGTTTGTATGAGTCCATTGTTTTACTTTACCACCCTGGTGGGTCTGCTCTGATTCTCACCTAGAGATTGGAGATAAGGGGAGAGGCCAGCTCCCTTCTCCATTTCCTTTGTTATCACATTCTTTAGAGTCCTTATCTCACTGCAAACTTCCCTAGAGTAGTGTTAACTGATTAGTGTTTAACCCAACACCTAAGGATAAACACACTGGCACAGAGCTCTTCGCATTTCTCTCCTCTCTTCTGGAACCACACACAGTATGCTCTGCTCAGAGAAGTGGCTTGGCCATCCGCAAACAAAACATTTCTCATGAATTTCTTTCTGTTTTTCTTTTTCTTTTTTTTTTAAAATACTTCCAGAATGTGTTATTTTACCATTTCTACATTTAATACACCAGGCACTTCAGAATAACTGAAAAGACCCTGTAGCTCCAGGAAGTTTTTTATATCGTCCCCCAGGACTACAGTGAGGAGTCACATGCACACAGGGGACAGCAGTTGGGATGCGATGCCCCGGCTCAGAGCTGCCTTTTCTTCGTAGCCTTCTGCTCCAGGCCTCAAAACCAAATGCACCTGCCTGGCATCTTCTAGAGGTTATCTAACAACTCCATCCCAAGAAGTCATTTCTGGAACACACTTCTTTTCTACAATGCTTTTTCCTTCTTTGCCATTGAAACCCAGCACCTGTCCCATGCTGCGCAAGTGTCCTACCACTGAGCAGTATCACGGCACTTTTTACTTACCTATGTTTATTTACTGATGTTTAAATTTTGGTACCTTGGATGGAACCCAGGGGCACTTATCCACTGACCCACATCCGCAGCCCTTTTTATTTCTTGATTTTGAGACAGGGTCTAAGTTGCTTATGGCGTTGCTAAGTTGCTGAGGCTGGCTTCAAACTTGCAATCCTCCAGCCTCAGCCTCCTAAATCGCTGGGATACACGGATGTGCAGCATCGCCCAAGTTCAAGTCGTCTTTTAAAAGAAGCAAGGGGGAGTGGACAGCAGTCCGTGGGTTGTTTCCGCTGCACAGCCTCCCCAGGGCCAGCCGCGCCCCCTCCCCAGGGCCAGCCGCGCCCCCTCCCCAGGGCCAG
>NW_026000185.1:1021238-1029045 GCF_001458135.2 Marmota marmota marmota | reverse complement strand
CAGTGGGGCAGGACTGCCCCGGGGTGTGGACCGGCCCTGGGTGCAGGCGCCATGCTCTCGTCGTGTCTCTTTTCATAGTTGTCGCCGCCCACGGAGTCGCCGGCCGCCGACGTAGCCCTGCGTCCGCACCCACCTTCTCGACCTCGGCCACCCTGCAGGTGAGAGGGCGCGCCCTGCGCAGGCCCGCGGCGCCCCAGGCCTCCCTCCGGTTCCCGGGTGTTTTCCCCTCCCGCGGCCTGAGCTCGAGGCCGCGGCCTCCCTGCGGCCATGATGGGCGCCGGCCTGGCCCCCAGGGCGCCGAGGCGCGAGGTGCGACCCTCTGGCCCCGAGCTGCGGAGCTGTCGCCTGCCCGGCCTCACCCCAGCCCAGGTTCTGTAAACCTGGGAGGTGGCTCTGGGAGGGGAGGCCCCGTGCAGGACCCCGCATCCCACTCTCCGGCCCTCGGAAGGCCCCTTTGAGACCTGGGGATTGAGTCCCTGGGTGTCCTTTGGACAGACGTAGAGGAGGGCTTTTTGTTTCCCCTTGTCTGGTCGCGGACCCACCCAGGACCTTGAAGGTGCTAGGCCTGCACTCCACCCTGACCCACCAGCTCCCCTTCTCCGTTACCTTGCAGTGATGGAATGTAGGTGGGAAGGCCCCAAAGGTGGGGGCAGGTGGGCTGCTGCAGAATGTGGGCTGAGAGCTGCTTCATTAACAGTTCCTGAGGATGGGCTCCAGCCCTTGGGGACATTAACATTTCAATTTCCCCAAGTGCTGCTCTGGTTTCCTGGATTCCATTCTCAATAATGGCCTCCATTTTATTTAGCTTACTCCATACTAGACCCCCGATTTACCTAACTACACTACTACGTATCTGTAAATCTGGCTTCATTAGGAGCTACTTATTTAGGTTACTTTTGGTTACTTGCCAAACATCCTAAGTTAAAATAGACAATAAAAGTCTGTCCTTCTTCCAAATCATGTGTTTGATAGCAATTTCCCCTTTATCTGTCAACTACCAGTTCCCATTAATTTGGAAGGGTGCAGTAGGAGGACTCATTATTTAACTACTGAGCCATATCCCCAGGGCTTTGATAAATTGCTGAGGCTGGTCTCAAACTTGGCATCTTCCTACCTCAGGCTTTAAGAGTTACTGGAATTATAGGCATAATAACCCGGCCACTATTAAATTTTAATATTCACATACCCTTTAACCCAGCACCTTTTCTCCACACTTTTGGCTCAATAATTTGTAGAACTAGGAGATAACCAAAAAGCTTTTACCAGAATAATGCTATCAATAGAATAAAGGAGGGAGAATAGGTCAAATGAATTACTGTGTGTCAACACAGTAAAATATAGCGCAGCCTTTATACAAAATGGACTAGCTCTGACGTGGAAAGACCTTCTGGACATACCATGTCTTAATTGATAAGTAGGATGGAAGGATAAGCCCATTTGTGTAGTTTGTATGTACATATGGATAGTCCTCCTTCCCCTCCCTCCCTCTTATTCTGCTTTCTCTCATCCACCTCCCTCACCATCTCCACTCTGTGATATATGTATATAGATGTTTAGGGAAAAGTTGGTAAACTCTTCTTAGGAAGGTTGGAGTGGAAATGTGGGTAAGTTTAGTTACAAAGAGGCATTTTAATTTTTACTATATAAAATATGCTTCTGTGGGGCTGGGAATATGGCTCAAGTGGTAGCGCGCTCGCCTGGCATGCATACGGCCCGGGTTCGATCCTCAGTGCCACATACAAACAAAGATGTTGTGTCCGCCGAAAACTAAAAAATAAGTATTAAAAAAATTCTCTCTCACTCTCTCTTTAAAAAAAAAAATGCTTCTGTGTTGTTAGAGCTTCATAAGGTTGCATACAGATAACTGGGCACCTTTAAAAAAAAAAAAATCATGCAATGGCACACACCTGTAATCCAGCAACTCTGGAGGCTGAAGCAAGAGGGTCTCAAGTTTGAGGCCAACCTTGGCAATTTAGAACCCGGACTAAAAAAAAATAAAAATACAGCAGTAACACAGTGGTAGAGCACCCCTGGGTCCAATCCAAAGTGTGTGTGTGTGTGTGTGTGTGTGTGTGTCCCTTTATTTATTTATTTGCAGTTCTATATAGCCACAAACTCTGGGTTACTTCTCCACATAAGAAGTGGAACTGAGCAGGCATTGTTGCACATGCCCTTAATCCCAGGGCCTTAGAAGGGTGAGACAAAGTTCAATGCCAACCACCGCAGTTTAGCGAACCTAGCAAACTTAGTGAGACCCTGTCTCAAACATAAAAAAGGCTGGGTGTGTGGCTCTGTGGTTAAGTGCCCCAGGATTCAAAACCCAGTACCAAAAAAAAAAAAAAAAAAAAGTGAAACTTAAATCCCTTCCTCTTCAATTGTGGGATGTTCCATAACAATTTGTCCTCTCCTTTCTTGGATCTAGAATCAGTTATTTCTCTAAGTAGCTGTTTTCTTACAGTAGGAAATAATATTTAAATGAAACACTGGGACAGTTTATGTTATTAGATTGGTCATTGTTCCCTGCCTTTTTCAGTGGGGAAAGGTAGGAAATAAGTATTTCCTTGTTTCAAAAGATAAAATAGATCCTGAGTTCCCAGGATTTGGAGAAAGACTTCTTTGGAAGGAGGGGCCTTTGTGATGTAGATGAATGTGCAGTTCCCCATTCTCCTTTCTTCAATTACCTTTTTAAAGTTTAGTTGCAAGTACATACCATTAAATAATTCTTTCATAATAAATCTTATTTTAATTGGAACAAGAGACAATTATCCTTTCTTTTTCTAATATAGTTACCTGTGTATGAATCATTCAAATTAAATTGAGCCCTTGCATGACCAATGTTACTACGTTTTCTTGGTCTAGTTAAAGATTTTAAAAATAATTTTTATTCAGAAAAGCAAACAAATTATCATTAAAATATTTAGCAAAAATTCTACACATATAGGAAAAATAATACTGTTTGAGAAAGGATTTAAAATGAAAGACTAAGGTTGTGAAATTCTTTCACTTAGGGAAAACTTGAGGCATGAGAGTTGGCAGGTCATTCTGACCTCTCAGGGCCAACTCCCTCACATGGAGATAAGTCCTCCTAGTAAAAGCTTTTCTTTACAGAGATTCTTTCCTAGAATTAATAACCTGAGCAATGACCACTCAACAAGCTGTGCTATTCTTGTTGACCAGTATAATTATAAGAACCAAGTTGCTGTAATTCCCTTTTTATTTTTTATCTGTTAAATCAGATCCTTTGTATGCTATTTGGCTTGAATAATAGGGTCTTTGTTTTCAATTTTGTTGTGCCTCAAACTGCCTTTTGTTTTGGGATGTAGTAAGAGGGAGAGGGTTCCCTTCCACTTCCCTGTTAGTTCTTTTGTGAGTCCTTTGGCTGAATCTAGGAGCCCCATTAATGTAAGAGCTGCTTAGCAAGAAAATAGTAAGTTTTTAAGAATTAATGTGGGGATATTCATAACAGAATGAAGTCTTAAGAAATGACCAAAGCATGATGCTTATTTTAGACAAATAACAGTATATTTGTAAAGGAATCATCTTAGGATACATGGATGTCTGGACTAGGGTCGTAAATTCTAGGGATGTTACTGAGAAGTACATGGGGGAGAATAGATGCATGTGGAAGGTAAGGGTTAAAGAATTTATTCAGGTTGCAGCCCTAATAAACAGTCTGCTGTTTCCCAGCCTTGGTATGTGAAGGACATCCCTCCCAAGAGAACTCTTGTGACTTGGTACATGTAGGAAAAGATAGGCTGAATATCCCTTTCCTCAGTGATTTTTAGCTTGAAATAATTAATATACCAATTTGCCATATTTTTTTTAAAGAGAGAGATAATTTTAATATTTATTTATTTATTTATTTTTAGTTTTTGGCGGACACAACATCTTTGTTTGTATGTGGTGCTGAGAATCAAACCCGGGCCGCACGCATGCCAGGCGACCGTGCTACCGCTTGAGCCACATCCCCAGCCCAATTTGCCATATTTTGGTTTTTGTAGTTGGTGTTTTTGTGGTGCATGCTACTAGGGAAATGCTCAACCACTGAGCTACACCACAGCATTTTTCTTTGTGTGTGTGTGAGGATTGAACCTAAGGCCTTGTGCACCTTAGGCAAGCACTCTACCAGCTGAGCTGTGTCCCCAGCCCTGATAGTGTGACTTTTTAAAAATTCCTTTCTCCCTTCCTTTTCTATGAAAAAAAAAGAAAAAAAAAAAAAACCAACTATGGTTTATTTTCTCAGTGATTACAAAGGGATCACAACTAGACTCTATTTTTCATCACTAACCGTTGAACCCAGGGCTTTGTACATACCAGGCAAGCACTCTCCTGCTGAGGTACATCTCCAGGTACCTTAGCTTCAATAATATGCAGGAACTATGCTCTTACACATTTCCTTCCTTCCCCACTTCCCCCTATTGAATCCAGAACCTGGAGCATGCTACAAAAGTACTCTACCACTGAAGTACATGCCCAGACTTAAAATTTTTATTTCAAGACAGGGTCTTAGCTGGGCACAGTGGTGCACGCCTATAATCCCAGTGGCTCTGGAGGCTGAGGCAGGAGGTTCACAAGTTCAAAGCCAGCCTCAGCAACAGTGAGGCACTAAGCAACTTGGTGACACCTGTCTCTAAATAAAATACAAAAAATAAGGCTGGGGATGTTGCTCATTGGTGGAGTGCCCCTGATTTCAATCCCTGGTACCAAAGAAAAAAACAAGACAAGGTCTTGCTGGGTTTCCCAGGCTTGCCTCAAACTTTCAGCATCTTGAGTGGCACACAATACCCTACTTCTGCATTAAATTGCTGAGGCTGGCCTCCAGCTTGCAATTCTCCTGCCTCAGCCTCCCAAATTGCTGGAATTATAAGCATATGCCACCATGCCTGGCTCTTTCACCACTTTTAATATGTCATCCTGTTAGGTAGGAGTTCCGGATGCCAAGATGGTGTCAGTAGGGTACAAGAAAAATGCGACTTGGAAGACAGGACAGGGAGTTGAGTCATCACATCCCTGTTGACAATGTTCTGGTAACATAGCGACTCCTGCCACTGAGGATTTATTGCCCATGATAACTCCCACCACAGACTTGGAATTCTAAACTCACCAGCAAATGCGGGGAGCTCTCTATTAGGTCCGCACACGGAAGAACGCCTCGCAGCTCAACATAGTAGGAGGCAAGAACTTCCAGACATTCTTGTTTTGGCCACTCTGCTGTACCTGACTGAATGCCACTTTTATCTTCACCTTCAACAAACTGTTCTTTACCTGTTACTTCTGCATGACTTGCTCACTTCTTTGTTGCACCTGGAGACCCCAGCCGTACAAATCCCATTGCTCTCTCTTTTTTTCTTTTTCACCTGGGATTGAACCCAGGGGTGCTTAACCAGAGCTACATCTCCAGCCCTTTTAATTTTTTATTTTGAGACAAGGCCTCACTGAAGCAGGCCTTGAATAAGAAATCTTCCTGCCTCAGGCTTCGGAGCCACTGGGATCACAGACATGCCCCACCGTGCCTGGCACAATTCCATGCTTTCTGACCTCCTTGATTTCAGCTGGGAAATTGGCTGTTCACCTCTCGGAGGATCCCTGTACATGATGGGGTGCTTCTCTCTCGCTGCTTTAAAGATTTTCTTTATGTCTTTGGTTTTGACACTTTGACTATATTATATTTGATTATATTATATCAGCATATGGCTCATTTGTTTATCTTTGTCGGATTTCTTAGAGATTCTTGGATGCATAGATTTATATCTTTGATCAAATTTTGGAGGTTTTCAGCATTTATTTTTTCTTTTCTTTTTTTTTTTTTTAGAGAGAGAGAGGATTTTAATCTTATTTTGTTGTTTTTTTTTTAGTTTTCAGCGGGCACAACATCTTTGTTTGAATGTGGTGCTGAGGATCGAACCCGGGCCGCACGCATGCCAGGTGAACGCGCTACCGCTTGAGCCACATCCCCAGCCCAGCATTTATTTTTTCAAGTATTCTTTCTTTCCCTTTTTTCTATTTCTTTCCGGAGACTCCCACTGTTTCTTCTGTCTGTTCCTCTGACTTTACAATTTCAGTTGACCTACACTGAAGTTCACTTGTTCTTTCTTCTGACTGCTCAAGTCAGCTGTTGCAATGTCTAGTGAGCTGAGTACAATAGCACTCCCTATAATCCCAGTGACTTGGGAGGCTGAGGCAGGAGGATCATGAGTTCAAAGCCAGCCTCAGCAACTCAGTGAGGCATTTAGCAACTCAGCCAGACCCTGTCTCAAAATAAAAAATAAAAAGGACTTGGGATGTGGCTCAGTGGTCAGGCAACCCTGGGTTCAATCCCTGGTACACAAAATAAAAACAAAAAAGAAATTTTGACTTTATTGTTATTAGTTTTATCAGTTTTAATCAAATGTGCCAATTGTTCTGGAGTCTTTAGGATCAGTTCCAGGCTGATTCTGGTTTTATCACTGTTGGGACTCATGTTGTTCCATGGATCTATGCCATCGCCATTTCCCCATTCTGGGACCCTTTTTGTACATGGCTTTTACACTTTACACTTCCTCTGTGTGCTTAACTTTCCACCTTTCCTATCGCTCTTTAGTCCCTGAGTCTTGTCTTCTGTGTCCCATTTTCCAGGAGACCCATCTGTGGCCACCTATTCTGTTCTTACGTCCAACACAGTCGTGGCCTGGTGGTTCTTGTGACAGGAGCATGCTGTGTTGCCCAGGCTGGCCCCCCACTCCTGGTCCCTGTGGTCCTCTTGCCTCAGCCTCAGCTGCTCCCCAGCTGGCAGTTGGTTTATTGTTTAACACATTCTAAGTCTGAGGAATAGTCTCTATTATTTATCTAACCTATTTGCCGTTTCTACTCATAATTACAGTCATTTTAAAAGTCCTTATCTTTAACCCTAATTTATTTCATTTGTTGCTGTGATTCACTTAAGTGTATTCTTTGGATCACCTTTTTTTCCTTTTTCTTTTGTTCCTTAATGCTTAGAAATTTTTGGCTCTCTCCTTCCAACATCGTGGTATGCTCAGTGGACTCCATTCCTTACCATGTCTTCTCACAAGACTTTCAGGATCAAGCAATTCCTCGCCAAGAAACAAAAGCAAAATCGTCCCATTCCCCAGTGGGTTCAGATGAAAACTGGTAACAAAATCAGGTACAACTCCAAGAGGAGACACTGGAGACGAACCAAGCTGGGCCTTTAAAGAATTGCATGTAACATAGCTTACATGTTTATGATTTGTCAGGGCCATTGTCACCTGCCATATCAAGCTGAAAATGTTACTTATGTCTGAATAATTGGGCATGTTTAGTTGGAATATGATTTTTCGCTTTGTTTCTAGTCTCTGCACTAATAATTAATAATAAATTTTAAAAAACCATTTTGTTTGAAAATAAAATGATTATTCTGGATGTATTCCAGAATTTAACAAGTGTTTGCTGTTGTCCCTGGTGTGTTCTGTGCTGGTGGGAATCAATCACAGGGCGTGCTACACTCACATACATTTCCATTCCATTCCATAATAAATGTGTTAAGAAGAAACCTATGTGTGTCACTGTCAGAATATTCCAGTCTTTACTTTTGCCAGAACATTTCCACATGACTGTTAAACTCCATTGGTTTTCTTTTCCCAGCCATATGTATTGGATCATTTTCCTATAAATTTATGGGGACAAGATGTCCTAGATCAATTAGGTTTGACATTAACAAATAACATCAATCCAAATATGCCCACTATTAGGGCTAGACAAGGTTTTAGGAAAGGAAAAAGATTAGGAGAACAAGAACAAGGTATAGCAGCACCAATACAAATAGATCAAG
>NW_026000185.1:1013380-1020564 GCF_001458135.2 Marmota marmota marmota | reverse complement strand
GTCACACACTTGCCAGAATTTGGAAAATTAAAATATTTGCATGTTACAGTTGATACTTCTTCCGGATTTTTGATGGCTCCCTTCATTCCGGAGAAAAAACTAAAGATATTATAGCTCATTGCTAACAAAATTTTGCCACTGTGGGCATTCCAAAACAGTTAAAAACAGATAATGGCCCTGGGTATACCTCTACCTCTTTTAAGCAATTTTGCTCATCATTTGGCATAACTCATATAACAGGAATCCCATACAATCCACAGGGACAAGGCATAGTTGAAAGAGCTCATCAAACTATTAAAATGTACTCATTAAAGCAAAAAGAGGGAATTGGGAAGGGGTATATATCCCCCAAAGATAAACTTAAAATAACCCTTTTTACTCTAAACTTTTTAAATTTGGATTCAACAGGGCTTAGTGCTGCGGAAAGGCACATGTGTCCAAAAAATGTACATAAGCCCAAGGTGCATTGGAAGGATATTCTAACAGGACAATGGAAAGGTCCTGACCCAGTGATTGTGTGGAGTCGGGGGTCTGTTTGTGTGTTTCCACAGGGAGAACAGATTCCAGAGAGACTAACTAAATGAATTCTACAGACCAAAAAGAAGATGATTTGGCTCAAATCCATAACGGCTGATATCCAGAACTCCAGTTTGGCTATCCTTACATCTGAGACAGTGGTTCTCCCACACCTGGAGGCTAATGAATAATGAACACCATTAAGGCCTATTTCAAATGTAAAAAACCTTGCGGCTTGCTTGTGGGAATACCTTCAGACCCATATGCAAGTTACAGGAAAAAGGATGGGATATCAAAAGAAGAGTCAAACCCAGGTGGTAACCAGGATGCTTTTTTCAATATCTATTTTATTGCCCTTTCCCACATCATGAAGTTCTATTTTATTTTTTGAGCTCATACACGCCTAGGTTAATGTTTTTCTGATTAGTTCTATTTTTGGTTGTGGAGTTTTTAAACATCGCAATGAAGATTTCACCTGTGAAAAGCTACAAGGCCTTTACTATTGTCTTATGTGTTGTATGTTATGTGTGCACACTTGTGTTATGTGTTGTATGTCTGTATGTGCGTATGTCTATGTATCATATATGAGGAGCGCTTATGAAAAAAATGGATCCAAATATTTTTTTATTATTCACGTGATTTAAATGGTTTAATTTAAATTGGGGAAACAGCTGTTGAGGATTGTTTTAATATGTGAACAAAAAAGGTGGTTAACAGATCTGTTTGTTTACTTTCACCTTTCCTTTTCATTATATATAATTCTGTTCAGGATAATGTAAATTGCTCAGAAAATTGTTTTCTTAGTGCCTGCTGGAATGCTACATAATTTTTTTTAGCCATCATTTCCAGAATTCCTATCTTCATCCCAGTGCCGGTGAAGACAAAGATAAAACCAAACTACAGCTTCTGCGATAGCTATCACAACAAACTGTATAAATCGATGCATCAATGAATAATGTAACTCAACAAGTGATGCTCAATCAAGAAGTCGATTTGCTTTGGGAGGAAATGGACATATTGATGGATTCGTCTGCTTTGAACTGCTTGGAGAACTTGCCTGGACTATGTATCACTTGTATGCATTGAACTCTCTGTTGGTGCAGTGACTTGTGGTAGTGCCAGGGTATTTTTGCTGATGGTGTCATCAGTGGTACAATTTTTCCAAAAGGAGCGGTCAATTGGCTTGGTGTCGTAGCATTTTGTATCCTCCTCCCTTCTGCTTGTGATGGTTGTTCAGCTAAAATTTGGGGGCCAACAGAGGTGAGGCAAAGAATCTCACCCCCCCACTGGTACAAAGGCCTATCCAAAAGTATGGCTGTATGCTGGACCGGTAGTCAGTAAGATACAATTGCAATGGTACCAACCTAAGACAGCAGGCTGACGCCTTGAGGTCAGCTCATCCGATGATGGGTAAGGACCATATGTAGTATTGGACAACCTAAGACAGGCACGGTCCCTAAGACACATGCTTGTTGTTTAATTAAACAGAAGGGGGGAGATGTTGAGAGCCACAGCCAGTTGGGATGGCGCCTGGCATTTTGCCAGAAGGAGTGGTTGCGAGGTGATGCCAGGGAGCCATTAAGATGAGGATAATTAAGTTAAGCTGTGTATAATTGCTGTGACTGGATGGTGCTGGATTGAAATAGGCTGTGTATTCAGTTGTATATAGACCCCTGCTGTCCGGCAATAGGGCGGCTCCTGCTGCCTCAGAGCCAGCTCCTTTGGAGTTCTCTCAGAGTTCCTGTTGAGTTCTCAGGGAGCCTGGTGGAGGGAGAGAGAGTTCCCGGGGAGTGCGCGTGGAGTGCCGGTGGAATTCGGGCAATAAAGGAGTTCCTGTTTTGAACCTACAAGTCCCTCATGGTGGCTCAGTTATTTGTGCCCAGCCAGACTGCAGCATACGCTTGTGGACATGATATAATAATCTGTTTACTAACTTTCTGGGTGCATTTATTTATGAACTTTTATTTGTCATCTCTTATGCATCAGACAATGAAAATGGATATATAATGGTCATAAGAGGGTGGTGGGGTTATGCATATCACACTCAGCAAGAAACCAGCACCACTCAGAGGGTGGGAGCTCAGGTTTATTTCATCAGAGGACCAGATGACCTAGTGCTCTGAAATTCTGGGGCCCAAGCTGATGTCATAAGAGTGCTGTCACAAGGGGCTCTTTGTAGGAAATTTTACATCATTTCTTAACTATTACAAAATTGGTGGGTTTGAATTCTTGACTTACATGACCAGGACCATGTGGAGAGATTTCAGGATAAGTAGTTCACAGGTGCAGACAGAGACTTGCCTGTGTTATCCTAACTGGCCCTTACCAAGGCAGCAGTAGCTCAAGATGGCTTGAGTTGACCTTCCTAAGAGCTATATTTCTAAGAACTAAGCCTATGAAGTTACAGTTCAGACAGCAGTTAATTGGCCTAGCAATTAAACAATGTAGCTACATTTTTACAGAGTTCAGAAAGTTACAAAGTAAAAGAAGAAACAACTTTTCTTTCTTTTTTTTTTCTTTCTTTTTTTTTTTTTTTGAGGCATCTGTTGAGTCTCTGGCTTGAAGCTTGAAAGCCTGGCACAGGGCGTTTACATTTACATTTCAAGAGAGAGTAGTCAGCCTCCCAAGCCAGTTATTTACCACCCAATAGGTAGGAACCCTTGGTTAATTGGGTTCCTAGAAGAAACCAGGTCTGGATTTTCCAATGAGTGCTGATATAATACTTGTACCTTTTTACTAAGCACTTTCTGTGGAACAGACACCCTTTAAGTACTTTACCCATATTATTCTCATAGTACCTCAAAGACAAGTCCCACTCAAGATGCTCATGAGCAGTAGGAAGAGACAAGCGGAAGAGGGACAATAGTATAATAAGCATGGGACAGGGTTTACGGGTAGAGTCGTTTCAATTTAAGAAGCATTAACCAGGTGACAAAAGGGAAATGCTTCTCCAAATATTGGAGCCACAAATGCCAACTGCCAAAGTCTTAAAATAACAGGGCATCTTCTGGAGAAGCTGGAAATCAAGAGACTGGAAATGAGAAGGGGCAGCCAGTAGGGGCAACAGTCCACAACGCTACCCAGGAGTAGATTTGCTCTCTGCAACTGCTGTATTTCCAGACTTCTCTCATGGCTTTTGAAAGAGATCCAGTAGAAACAGGGAGAGCTGGGCAGTGGTGCATGTCTGTCATCCCAGCAGCTGGGGAGGCTGAGATAGGAGGATCAAGGGTTCAAAGCCAGCCTCAGCAAAATGAGGCATAAAAAGCTCAGTAAGACCCTGACTCTAATAAAATTCAAAAATAGGGCTGGAGATGTGGGTCAGTGTTTGAATGCCCCTGAGTTCAATCCCTAGTATTAAAAACAAACAAACAAAAAACAAAACAACAACAAAAACAAAAAAAAGGTACAAAATAAATTACCTAAGCCTGGAGTTTATTTTCATAGTTCACAGTGTAGAGAACCATGTAGAATCCTGACTTCTTTTGTTATAGAGTATCTTGTGACTGCTGGAATTCAATAGATAAAGCAGTGGCAATATGTGGGGTTTTTTTGGTTTTTGTTGTTGTTGTTGTTGTTTTTGGTACTGCTGATTGAACCTAGAGCGCTTTAACCACTGACCCACATCCCCAGCCCTTTTAATTTTTTATTTTGAGACATTGTCTCACTAAATTGCTGAGGCTCTTACTAAATTGCTGAGGCTGGCTTGAACTTGAGATCCTCCTGCCTCAGCCTCCTGACTCAATGGGATGTTCCACCTTACCTAGCTATGTGTGTGCATTTTCAAGGAAGAAATATTGATAATAGGTTAGGGAAAAGGTAGAATAAACTTGCAGTTGGTAGTGCCAATTTGGTGACCTTATGAATAGCCCTTTTTTAAAAAAGAAAGTAAACACTGAGCACCTATTATGTGTTCAGCACTCTGTTGAACACTTTATGTGGCGTTAGTCTTTAGGATTCAATCCATGCAATCCAAGGGCTTAGTTTTTACTGTGGCAGGCATCACTTCTAATTTTACTTTACAGATGAGGAAGTAGAACTGAGAAGTTTATCAGTCAAGGTTCAGACATAAAGAACCACTTGAGATCTTAAATCTCGTGGTACTAAGCACAGAGAATTCAGTCTTACAAGACACTGGAAGGGCTGGAGAAGCCATTGTCACATGGTTTTCATCTGCACCTTGGCTTCTGTGGTGAAGAAAACAGGCAGCTGCTGCAGCTGCGACCCAAAGGCCTAAATAGTTCAGAAAAAGCACTCTTGATGAGCCAGTGGCCTGAGGCCACAGAGACACAGGGGCAAGGAAGAGAGCCAAACAAATGGAACAACCATAACAAAGAGCCTCTTACAGTAATGCCTTTCCTCTCCTTTCCAGAACTTTGAAGTGCCTCTCCTTCAGAAAAATGTAAAGGAATCCAGGATCCTCGGGGCAAAAATGTGTGGGGAATGTCCTTCCCAGGACTGCAGCCTGTCCTCTGGGAGAACCGCCCATTGCAGGGAAAGGAATGCTTGTGTTAGGAAAGGAATGCTTACTGCCATAAAACAACCAGAAACCACTTGTTATTTAACAGAAACACAGAGGCTCCGCTGGGAACTCTGGCCAGGGTCTCAGAAGGCTCAAATCCAGGCGTTAGCCAGCAAGGCTTGAGAAGGATGTGCCTCCAGTCTCCTTCAGGTTATTTGTGAATTTACTTCCTCCTCCTGTTGCCCTGTGGTCCCTCTATCTTTCAGGTGGCACCTATGGGATGAGTCTTTCTTATGCTTGTGCCTTGAGGAGTTCAAGGGATCACACTGTACTTCTCTGCAAAATCCAGACTAATCTCCATTTTAATGTCAGCAGATTAGTATCCTTAATTACATTTCCAAAATTCCTTTTACCCTGTAACTGAACAAGCAGAAGAGGCATACTAGGGGACCAAGTTCAGGGTGGTCCAAATTTAGCCTATCTAGTTCTCACTGGAAGAAAGCAAATAAACTTCCAATTTGAAAAGCTAAAAGATTTGCTCAAGGTCACTTATGTGCTCCGCATTGTAAATTTTAATACTAAACATTATCATCAAATGTCTGCTATCACATTAAGAAATGTACCAAAAGCTGTGTCTCTGTTATCCCACGTGTTTCTTTAATTAACTGGAGTATTTTTGTGGTCCTCTCTGTCCGATTGAAGCCAGGGCTTTCCACATGTTAGGCAAGCACCCTACCACTGAGCTACATCTTTAGCCCTTTTTACTTTTTATTCTGAGATAGGGTCTAACTAAGTTGCTCAGGCTGACCTTCAACTTGTGGTCCTCTGGCCTCAGCTTGCTGAGTAGCTGGGATTGCTGGTTTGCCCCACCACAAGTGCTTCCCTGTGGTACTCTCATAAAGGAGGGTGTAGCTCAGAGGTAGAAGACTTGGTGAGCATGCACCCTGCGTTTGCAAATTGAGAGACTTTATAGTAAGTGTCTTGAGTACTGAGAATTAACTTAAATAATAATGGATAAGTGCTTCCTGGAGGGCCTGAAATCATTAAGAACACAATAAACCATCTATTATTGTTTTGGTTGTTCCCGGTTTAGAAAAAAAATCAACAGTGACTCTGAAAAGACATCCAACTTGCTCAAGACCATGTTCTTAATAAGTGACTCATCATGGCTTTGAATGCAGATTGTCCAAAGGTAGAAATAAAGGGGGGGGGGGGAATTGCATCATAGACTTAATTAACATAATGTCCAATAAATAATAAAAATGACCAGGGTGGGGTGTACTGAGTGGTAGAGTGCTGGCCCTGCATGTGTGAGGTCCCGGGTTCAATCCTCCATATAACTAACAGGACCCTCTAGATAACCTTTTACCCTAAATAGACATACTACTACTCCTAAAGGCTACTCCTTGTTGACTGAGTAAGTCGGAACTCCTTGTCTGGTGGCGATTTCTCCTCCTTAGGCAGTGTGACATATATATATTAGTACGTGGTTGTAGGTGGACACGATGTCTTCATCTTATATTCACGTGGTGCTGAGGATGGGACCTAGTGCCGGGTGCGTGCCAGGCGCGCGCCCTACCGCTGAGCCTACGCATTTGGGGCCATTTCTGCAGTGAGTGGGGAAGGCGACGGTGCCCTGCGGCTTCTGCATCAGTGTGCTCCAGCACACACTGCACTCTTCCAGAAGGTCCAAGGGAATCCCGCCTGACTGCGAAACCTGAAAACATACAGCATCTTCATGCACAGGGAGATGAAAAGCCCCTGCCACGTTGGTTCCCTCTGTTGGGGGAGCCTTCTTACCCACCTGGTGCTCCCTGATGCAGGCCATTGTGTCACTCTCTTGAGTCACAGGGAGGGGCAGTAAGAGAGACAAATGACATTCCTACATTTTTTGCTTGTTGGCATGCTGGGAGTTGCACCCCAGTCACGCGCTTGGCCACTGAGCTCCATGGCTGCCCTTCTTATCTCTATTCTGAGACAGGGTCTTGCTAAATTAAATCGCTGAGGCTGGCCTCGAACTTGAGATCCTTCTCCCTCAGCCTCCCAGGTGCCTGGGATCACAGGCCTGCGCCACCCTGCGCCTTTAGGAAATCGATATTTTAGAGCGAAGCTTAAAGCCTTCTAATCTGCACAGCGCTGGTTTGCGCGGCCGCGGCTGTTGGACCGGGGTGGGCCAGCGGCGCTGGGGACGCTGTGCAGAGGCCCGGGC
>NW_026000185.1:929440-1011244 GCF_001458135.2 Marmota marmota marmota | reverse complement strand
GGAGCAACGGGCGGTGGCGGCGGGGCCGCTGGGGCAGAAAGGTGTCTGCGGGGGGCCGGCGGGTCCGCACCGCCTGCGAGCGGGCCGCGGGGACGCGGGCAGTGGGCAGGAGCGCGGGGCCCGTCCGAGTGCTTTGCGAGTCATCCGCGCATCCCGGCCACCTCGGGCTCGTGTGGTCGCCGCTGGCCGCGCCGGGCCCTCCCGCGGTCGGTACGTGGTTACGGGGTGCGTGGAGGCTGGAGGTGACCGGAGCACCTGGAGCACAGGCCGAGAGGCCCCTGCCGAGCTCCGCCGCCGGGACGCGGGGACGCGGGGAGCCCTGGCGCGCACGTGCGTTTTTGTGGATCACGGAGCGACCCGACTCGGTTCCCGGCGGCCCGGCCAGTCCTGGGAGGCGAGCCCAAGATTGGGTCTGCCCCAGGCCCACGACGCCGCTCCGTCTTCCTTCAGAAAACTCCCAGGCGGCCCAGTGGTGCCGACGTGGAGGGCGCACCTTCTCACTCCGTAAGACGACACGAGTTGTGAGCTTTCACTCCCTGCAGGTGTATGTGTGATCCCAGGTGCTCCCGAGGCGGAGGCAGGAGGATCACACTGCAAGGCAGCCTCGACAGTAGGGCGAGGCCCCGAGCAATGTAGCACCTCTGTCTCAGAATCTTAAAAATGAACAAAAAGTCTGGGTATGTGGCTCCATGGCTAAGCGCCCCTGGGATCAATCCATGGTGGAAAAAAATTTTTTTGGTATTGTTAATATCAAGAAAAAGACGATTTTATTAAATGATTTATATACAAATTGTCCTAGCAATTTAATGGACTTATTCTAAATCAGAACTTAATGTGTTAATTCCAAACTTTCGATTCTGTTGATATTTCAACAAAATGGACAATGGGTGCATTCAAATAGGTTGGAGCTGGGCATGGCATGATGGCTCACTCCTGTAATTCCAGCGATTTTGGAGGCTGAGGCAGGATTCAAGTTCCCGGGCAGTCTAGGCAACGTGGCAAAAACCTGTCTCAAAAACAATTTAAAAAACACGGCAGGCTGGGCGCGATGACTCACCTATAATCCCAAGGGCTCAGGAGACTGAGGCAGGAGGATGGCCGAGTTAAAAGCCAGCCTCAGCAATTTAGTGAGACCCAGTCTCAAAAAAGTTAAAAAGGGTTGGTCATGTACCTCAGTGGTTAAGCACTCCTGAGTTCAATTCCTGGTTGAAAAAAAAGAGTGGGAGTGGGGAGCCTGCAGGCTGGAGATGTGTATTCTGGGGTAAAATGCCCTTGGGTTCAATCCCCAGTGCCCAAGTAAATAACTTGGAAATCATAATCTATAGAGTTTTTATACATAAGCTTATGATTATTATAGTATAATGTAACTATTATATATTATGTAATCTTATGCCATTGTTAAGTTTTTATAAGTGTTCAACATCTGGGACAATGAGACAAAATTGCCTAAGACTATGCTCATGATTTTTGCACATCTACTTGTAGCTGGTAAATGACCTACAACATAAATATTTGCAAAACCGGTGGTGAAAATATAAAGATAAGTATAAATAACAGGAAAGCTGTTGTGAATGAAAGACGAATTAAACTGATCAGCTTTTGTGAAGTATGGCTTTCATCTTAGCTTGTTTATTCCTCAGATCCTTTTAGAAGTGTTGTATCCAAAGTTAATCAAATTAATCTACTTAACCCCGAGTCTCATTTGCAGATAATATTCAGATATAATCCTAAGATTGACTTTTGCCTCAGTGAAATTCATGAGCAGTGCTTAGCTGCAAATGATGTGTGTACTTTAAATTTTTTTTCTTTAAATGTTTTTTAGTTGATGTACCTTTCTTATTATTTTTTAAAATTTATATGTGGTGCTGAGATCGAACTCAGTGCCTCACACATGCCAGGCAAGTGCTCTGCAACTGAGCCACAACCCCAGCCCCTTGTACTTTAAATTCAAGATTGTCCTGCTAGAGTCTTGGTGTAATCTTGAAATTTTTGCTCGGCTTACCTTATTGACACTCTGCTTCATCTCAACCTTCAATTCTACTATATTTTCTTATTAATATTATGAAGTTTGGCATGGAACTATCATGTGATCTTTTTGTCTTTCTGCATGTATTGTAGTTTGTTTCTCTCTTTTTGGAGGCAGTGCTGGGGATCAAACCTGGGGCCGTGCATGGGTTAGGCAAGTGCTTTGTCACGAAGTTACATATCCAGCCCTTCAGATGTATATCATTTGATGTAATAAACTTTTAATATAATGGATAGTTAAAATAAAAGAACTTTCTAACTTTAAGTGTGTATTAGATTAGTTCTCACAAGGTTGAATAATATAAAATATTAAGATCCAAATTCTTCAATCTCATTCCCTCTCTCTTCCTCCGTGTGTGTGTGTGTGTGTGTGTGTGTGTGTGTACTAGGTATTGAACCCAGGGTGCTCTACGTCCCCATCCCCCATTTACTTTTGAAACAGGGTGTCACAACATTGCTCAGCCGGTCTTGAACTTTCAATCACCCTGCCTTAGCCTCTTGAGGCTTTGGGATTACAGGTGTGCTGTACTGCATGTTTCAGCCTTGGTTGGACAGATTGTCGTCAGGTGATATCTAGAGAGAATGAATTCTTAAGAGTGAGGGGAGATAATTAGAGATAACTTTGATTTTTGAATTTCTGATCAAGCATTTATACTAAATGTAACCATTAATTATATACAGGCACTTTTTAAGTGTGGCAATTTCTATTAATATATTTATGAGGCTCTACTGTGTATGGTGCTGTTGATGTGAAAAATCTTTTTTTTTTTTGAATTTTAATATTTTATTTTTTAGTTTTCGGCGTACACAGCATCTTTGTTTGTATGTGGTGCTGAGGATCGAACCCTGGCCGCATGCATGCCAGGCTTGAGCCACATCCCCAGCCCATGAAAAATCTTATGTGATAAAAATGACAAGTTGCTAAGGCCTGTTCTGGTATTCTTTATTAAGGAGAGGCCCTGGGTTCAATCACCAGTACTGGGGTGGGGTGGGAGGAAGGAAAAAATAAATAACTCTAGGTGGTTTTCTACAGGTTCATTTTTATAAGTAAATATTTATTAAACATCATTTTAATACTTTGAGCCTAGTGCTATAGTATACACCTGTAATCCCAGATACTCCTGTATCTGGGATTACAAATTTAAGGTCAGCCTCAGCAACTTGGCAAGATTCTGTCTTAAAGCACCTGGGATATAGCTCAGTGGTAAAGCACCCCTGGGTTGAATCCCTAGAATCCACCCCACCCCCAAAATCATTGTGAAATGTTTTTCACTGAGGATATAAAGACACATCTCTGCCCTGAAAGCTTGCGAATAAAAATGCATTTGTAACAGGAAATTTAGATAAGGAAGTAGTCCTCTTGGGGAAGACATTTTTGAAGGGTCTTAAACTTGACCATTAAAGGAGTGTAGCATAGGGGGACGTGTTAATATGTGACAGTTCTGATCAGTTTAGAAGAAAAGGAAGATTTGGTCAGTTCCAGGAAAAATGAAATATTATGTAAGAAATAAAATGCAATCATGATATTGTCTGGTTTTATAAAAAATAATTTACCGTAATAAGTATGGATGCATCTGAAAGTGTGATGAGCTGTAACAGGCATGTGGAGTATAGAAAAGAACTAAATCATCAATTTGTCATTGGATTAGTTCCATAGTTTTGGTGGTAGTTTGGTTATCAGACTCCCACACAAATACTCAAATCTGCAAATGCTCAAGTCCTTTAAATAAACATGGTGAAGTATTTGCATATAACTTACACACATCTTCCTGTATGCTTTAAATCACCTCTAGATGTCTTATCTAATACTATGTAAGTGCTATATAAATAGTTGTTATACTAAGGGACTGTGGCAGAAGAAGGACTGCTTACATTCTGCACATGTGCAATTATTTTCCATCCATGATTGGTTGAAACTATGGATATAGAACCTACAGATATGGAGAACTGGCTGTATTTAGAAGTAGGTAAATTTTTAACTCAAGAAATTTGAATGTGAACATATTTAAATCAGATTTAAAAAATAAGTTGTTAAAATTAATTGAAAGTGATTGCCATTAGGCATTAAGGTTATGCTAGCAAACAAATGCTTTGTTTATTTTTTAGTAGCTGGGTTGAACCCAGTGGCACTGAGCCACATCCCCATCCTTTTTTTGTATTTTATTTGGAGACAGGCTCTCACTGAGTTGCTTAGGTCCTCACTAAGTTGCTGAAGCTGGCCTTGAACTTGCAATCCTCTAGCCTCAGACTCCTGAGATGCTGGGATTACAGACATGTGTGACCATGCCCAGCTTACAAATGCTTCATTTTGTTATGAGCATTTTATACTAATTAATTTAATACTATTACATTGATAAAATTTAGCAGAAAAGGAACAATTCTGCTAGTGCTCAGGTGACACCAATGCTACAATTCTATGGACCACACATAGTGTAGAAAGAAATAGCCTGTGCTCATGAGAATAGGAGTAGGTCATACTCATGAATGTCCCCTGGCACAAGTTGACCCCTAAAAGGAGCTTTGTCGTTTTGTTGACTCCCTATTAATGCAGTCCTGTATCTTAACAATACCTTATGTGGTTAGATTAGTTGGGTTTTTTTTTTTTTAGCTTTTACTTTTAAAAATTAGGAAAAAGGTAGATTATTGCCAGGTGTGGTTAATTTATGGAATTTTCCATTTAAACTTACTGGACCAGGGACAAGAAAGGGACTGTTGTATAGATCCATCTCTCTTGTTAGCATTATATAAAAATTCTAAACAAAATATTAGCAAATCAAAGACATTATGATCAAGTGAGGTTTATACCAGAAATTAACTAGAATTAATATTTTAATATATTAATCAGTATAATACAAATTAGTGAAGAAGTGAAATCTATGGATCCATCTCAGTAGATATGGAAAAGCATCTGATAAAATTGAACCTGCATTTATGATAAATTCTTAGCTAGAAATAGAAGGATAATTCATTAATACAAACCATCTAGAGAAAGACAAGCAAAAAGTGTAGCAGAACAATGAAAACCATATATCTTGTCTATGGTTGGCAATGAGAGAGGGATAATCATATCAGATTGGAGGTTCTAATGCAATATGACAAGAAAAAAATGAATGGGAGGATTGGCAAGAAAACGTCATGGTTTTCAACATATATAATTCATTTGAATTTAATGTATTTGTTGAAGATGTGATTAATACAAAAAGCCCTGATTACATTTGATCACATTACATGTATATAAAGTTTTAAAGTTAAACAGCAGTGAAAGAAAAAGAACTCAGTGAGGCATGTTAAACTAAAAGTAAAACGAGTCGAAGCCAGGCACTATAGCACATGCTTCTAAACTCAGTAACTCCAGAAACCAAAGTAGGAGGGTCACAAGTTTAAGGCCGGCCTCAGCAACTTAGTGTGATCTTATCTCAAAATAAAAGTTATGAAAAGGGCTAGAGATGTGGCTCAGTGGCAAAGTGCCCCTGGGTTTAATTCCTAGTACTGTATTTTAAGAAAAGTACACTAGAAGACATGAATGCATTTATCAATAATGTCAAATATAAATGAATTAAACAATCCAGTCAAATAGAAGAAATTGTCATACTGGAGGAAAAAATGGCATCCAACTATATACTGTCTAAAGGAAACCCATTTTAGATTCAGAGTTACAAAAATTGTAAGTAAAGTGACAAAGATGTGTTATCAGCGACCATTAGAAAGCTAGAAAGGCTGTACTAATATTAAAGTAGATTTTAAAAAGTATTTCTAGTGACATAAAGAGGGACCTTTTATAATAAGAATGTTCTTCAGGAAAGTGTCACGATAATGTATGCACCTAATAAGAGCACCACAATATATATAAAGCAGCTGTTGGTGGAATTTAAGGGAGAAATACACAATTTAACATTTTCGTAGTGGAATGGAAATCTAAATCTATCAGCAAGAAAAGAGAAGAATTGAACAACCAACTAGAATCAAGTGACATCTTTTGAGCACTCAGCGCCTTTAACAGTAAAATACACATTCTTTTCAAGAATACACAGAATTTTCTCCATTATAGCCATGCTAGGCCATGAAACCAAGAAATTTGAAAAGAATACAGTGAAAAAAATAAAGTACATTATTTGACCACAATGGAATGGATTTATAAAATAGTGCCAAAAGGAATTTGAGAAATTGACAAATGTGTAGAAAATTACAGACTTAAATCCCTAGGGGAATTAGAGAATACTATGAGATGAATGAGGATGAAGACACAAAAGACTCAGGAGTGCAATGTGACAATCCTTAGGAAATTTAGTGACAAATGCCTACATTACAAAAGAAGAAAAATCTCAAATTAAGACCTATTTTTAACCTATAATTCAGAAATAGGAGAGAAAACATCCTTGACTCAGCAGCACAAAGAAAAAAAATCAAAGATTAGAACAAAACAATAAAATAGAAAATAGGAAAAATAAAGGAAACTTAAAGCTGTGTTTGGGAAAGATCAACAAAATAAACCTTTAGCTATACTGATCAAGAAATCATTAAGGAGAGTAGATTTAAATTACTAAAATGAAAAAATGAGAAGACGTTGCTACTGATTTTCTAGTTCTTAGAATTGTTGACAAAGGAATAATACAAGGGGCTGGGGTTGTGGCTCAGGTAGAGCGTTCGCCTAGCACGGACAAGGCCCTGGGTTCGATCCTCAGCACCACATCAAAATAAATTAATTAATTAAAGATATTGTATCCACTTTTTGAAGGGCAAGAAACTGGCAAAAAAGAAACAATCGAGGAATGAGAAAAACCTTGGCAACTTTTGACAGCTTGTTCTAAATAAAAAAATAAAACAACTCTTTATCAAGTCCACTTTACCAAAACAGCAGCATTGTTATTACTCCCAGGAACTGTATTGTATCCTAGTGACTACCTGATTTTACCCCCACAATTAAAGTTGAAGGAATTCTGAACAGTTTATAAAAAAAAAAAAAAAAAAGATATTGTATCCAACTACAACTAAAAAATAAATATATATAAAAAAGGAATAATACGAAATGATGCAGTTATATGCCAGGGCATTAGATTAGTGAAACAGACAAATCCTAAAAATACACAAGCTACCCAAACTGACTGCAAAAGAACATGTGAGCCAGGCATGATGGCATTGCTTGTAGTTCCAGCTATTTGAGGCTGAGGTAGGAGTATCACAAGTTTTGAGGCCAGCCTGGGCAACACAGTCATGCCCTGTCTCAAAAATGACTGTGGATATGGCTCAGTGGTAGAGCATGCTGGGTTTAATCCCCAGTAAACTACCCCCAGACACACAAGGATGATAAAGAAAATATGAATTGAGCAGGCCTATAGAAAGTGATGAGATTGGATTAAGACACAAAAGCCCAAATCAGTTAGGCTTAATTGATGAGTTCTACCATAAATTTAGAGATTCTGGTTCTTCACAAATTCAAAAGAGTAGGTATGGAACTACCATATAACCTGGTTATCCCACTCTTGGTATCTTAGGTAAAGAACTAAAATCTGCATTTTATAGTGATACATGTATGGATACCAATATTTTTAGCAGCACAATTCAATAGCCTGGGTGCTTCTCAACCAACAAATGGATACAGTAAATATGATACACACAAGCGGAAGTCTTACTCAGCCTTAAAGAAGAATGAAATTATCATTTGCTGATACATGGGTAGAACTGGAGAATACCATCCTAAATAATAAACCAGACTCAGGAAGTCAGGGTGAATGTTTTTTTCTCATTTGCAGAAGCTCAAGAGAGAAAATCAGGAATAAACAAAAAATGGGTATCATGAAAAATAGCAGAGAAGACCAACAGAGTAATGGAAGGGGGGAATCACGAGGGAAGGAGGAGGAAGGGCATGGGGAAGTACTGGGGAATGCAATCTAGCAAATGATGCTGTGTTCACGTACAGATGTCACACACAGACACACACACGCACATGTATGTATAACATGTACTGGTTAATAATAACAGGGAGATCAGTGGAGCAAGCGGATCAGGGAGAGGGAGTGGGGGGGGGGTAAAGGGAAGGTACAGGGAAAGCAGATTGAGCCAATTATGTGCATGAATGAATATGACATGAATCCCACTCTTATGTATAATCATAATGCATGAAAATAAGTATTTAAAAATTAAGGACTACTTGCCATCCCATCAAGTTTATCCCAAGAATGCAAGGTTAGTTTCACATTAAAGAATCTCCTAATGTAATGAACCATGAAGCCACAAAACATTTTTTAAATACCAGATCTTGTATGTCTTCATGATGATAAACACTCAAAAGTAAGAAAGGTAAGTTGTAGGTTAAGAAAATCAGTGTACAAAAACCTATCATTATTGCATATATTAGTAGCATTCTACTTATAGTAATCCAACAATGATTTTGTTTTTATTTCTGGTTGTCAATGGATCCTTATTTATATGTGGTGCTGAGAATCGAACCCAGTGTCTCATACATGCTAGGCAAGCTCTCTACCACGGAGCCACAACCCCAGCCCCCAACAATGATTTTCTGACTTCATAATGAGTTTATTGGAAAGAACCTCATAGAAAGTAAGCATCTATCTACAGTTTTTCAAGTTATATAGTTGAAATATTATGTAATTATAATGTAATATAATGATATAAGTTTTTTAAATTATAGCAGGTTTATCAAAGTATTAAATGTGTTTTCTATTTACAAGTGGTTTATCAGAATGTCCCATTGTGAGTGGGGACCATCTGTATACAATGAATAAAAATGATATTAAAACAGTTGGATTTATAATACTATTAAAAGGAAGTGTAAAACATTCTGAATACTATAAAATGTTACTGAAATATTAAATTTTTTTTTTGGTACCAGGAATTGAACCCAGAGGCATTTCATCACTGAGTCACATCCACGGCCCTATATTGTATTTTTTATTAGAGACAGGCTCTCACTGAGTTGCTTAGCACATTGCTCTTGCTGAGCTGGCTTTGAACTCTCCATCCACCTGCTTCAGCCTCCTGAGCTGCTGTGATTACAGGTGCATGCCACTGCCCTCAGCTAAAATTTTTAAAAAATGAATGACACACCATGTTTAAGATCAGCAGACTAGAGAGTATTAAGATAACTATATTCCCTTATGTGCTGAACATTAACTCCTTATCAGATACGTGGTTTTGAATATTTTTTCCCATTTCATAGCTTGTCACATCACTCTGTTGGTTGTTTGCTTTGTTGAAGCATTTTGATTGATGTCATGCCTTTGTCTATTTGTGGTTTTGTTGCCTGTGTTTGGGATCGTATAAAAAAATCATTGCTCAGACTAATGCCATGGAGTCCTCCTCCACTTTTTTCTAGTAGTTTTACAGCTTGAGGTCTTAACATTTAAGGTTTCTTGTTTTTTTCCTCCCCATCCCTCTCTGTACTGGATTGACATCAGAGGCTCTTTACCACTGAGCTATGGTTGCTCCTTTCTGGTTTTTGAGATAAGGTCTCCATGACTTTCCCACGCCAACCTTGAACTTGTGATTCTCCTGCTTTCGCCTCACAAGTAGCTGGGATTACAGGGATGTGCCATCACACTTGACAGTTGATGTATGTGTATGATAAATTGATAAATTGATGTATGTGTGTGGTATGAGAAGATAGCATAATTCTGTTTGTGGATTGTCTATTTTTACCAATGCTTAGTGAAGAGATTGCACTTTGTCCATTGTGCGTTATTGCCTACTTGTCAAATTTGTTGTTTACTGTCCATGTGTGGATTTATTTTGGGGTTTTCTATTCCATTTCATTGGTCTGTGTGTCTGTTCTTTACTGCAGTGCCATACTGTTGATTACTATGGCTTTGTTGTATGTTTTGGAATTAGTGTGATGCCTTTGGCTTTGTTTTTGTTTAGGATGCCTTTGAGTATTTAGGATTTTTAAAAAGACTTCTGTGAAAAAATGTCATTGGAAGTTTTGAAAGGCTGCATTGATTCAGGAGATCACTTTGGACAATAATTTTAACATTTATTATTCCAAAAATTTATAAGGAACTGAAAAAACTCAGTTGAGAGAACAAAAAACCCCAATAACCTGAATAAAAAATGACTAAGGGACTCGAATAGACATCTTTTCAAAGAAGACATATAAATAACAATAGGTCTATGAAAAGCCCTCAACATCACTAGTCATGAGGGTGAGAAAGGAAAAACATCACTAGTCATGAGGGTGAGAAAGGTATCACCCATACCTTTTATTTTGGGTATTATCAAAATGATAAAGGATGAACTTGGGCAGGGTGTTGACAACATGGAACCCTGAACAGCACTGATAGGACTGTAAATTGGTTTAGCCATCATAGAAAGAAATATGAAATTTCCGCAAAAAAATCAAAAGTAGAACTACTACTATATTAACCCTATAATCCCACTAATTGCTATACATCCAAAGGATGTGAAATCCCGATGTGAAAAAGAAATAACTATACTTTTGTGTTCATTGCAGCGATAACAATAGACAAGATGTGGAACCAGCGTAAGTGTCCATCAGTAGCTGAGTGGATAGAGAAAGCCTGAGCCAGCTGCAATTCAGCTACTCAGGGGGCTGGGGCAGGAAGATCACAAGTTTGAGGCCAGGGCTGGTCATCTATTTAGACCCTGTTTCAGAAAATAAAAAGGGCTGGAAATACAGCTCTGTGGTAGAGAACCATTAGGTTCAGTGCTAAGTTACTAGTAAGAAAATAGAGAAAGAAAGAAAATTTGGGGGATGTGTTAGTGTATATATTTATTACACAGCACATATCAACATAAATTTAATGCAATATAAATATACATATGAATACATATACCACTGTCTTAAAAAAAAGAGAAGGAAATCTTATGATTTGTGACAACATGGATGAGCCAATAGGACCTTGTGTTAAGTGAAATACGCTATATGTATACAAATACTGTACGATCTAGCTTACATATGGACTCTAAAAATGTTTAACTCAAAAGCAAAGAGAAGGTTATGAGGGGTTGTGGGAGAGGACAAAGTGGATGATGTGGGTGAGAAGATATATCATTAAACTTAGGAGGAATAAGTTCAAAGGCTAGGTACAGTGGCAAGCATCTGTAGTCCCAGTGTCTCTTTGGAGGCTAAGGCAGGAATTTACTTATAGTTTGAGACTAGTCTGGGAAACAGCTAGACACTGTCTCAAAGAGAGAGAATGGGAATTTCAAGATCTATTTTATAACACCATGTTACAAGTTAAAAACAATGCATTCTTGGGTCAAAAAATAAACAAAGGCAATTAATGATAAAATTCACAAATAGCGAAAATTTTTTGTATGTGTTTGTGTATGTGTGTATTTGTGTATGTGTATGTGTTGCTGGGGACCGAACCCAGGGCCTTGTGCACACAAGGCAAACACTCTACCAACTGAGCTATATCCCCAGCCCACAAATAGCAAAATGTTAATTGAAATAAAAATATAATACTCCTAAATTGTTTTACAAATTTAACATAGTTCTTTGTTCTTTATCTTCCAATGTTACTGAGGATTGAATCCTGGGACTCAAACATGCTAAGCAAACTCTCTATAACTGAGCCACATCCTCAACCCTTTTTATTTTCTTTTTGAGAAATTGCTGGGTTTGGCCTTTAATATTACATCTGCCTACTCACCCTCCCAAGTAGCTGGGATTGCAGATGCGCACCTGACCTCAGTACAATTCTTACCAAAATCTTACCTGTCTGTGGGCCCAGTGGTGTATGCCCGTAATCCCAGCAGCTCGGGAGGCTGAGACAGGAGAATTGGAAGTTCAAAGCCAGCCTCAGCGGTGGCAAGGTACAAAGCAACTCAGTGAGACCCTGTCTCTAAATACAAAATAGAGTTTGGGAATATGGCTCAGTGGTTGAATGCCCATAAGTTCAATCCCCAGTACTTCCACTCTAAAAAATCCTACCTATCTTTGCAGAAAATGATAATCTGGTCCCAATTTTTTTATGGGAACATAAAACAATTCTAAAAAGAATAAAACGTTAAGAGAACACACAGAGATCTTGAATTCAAAACTTAGCACACAGCTGCAGAAACCAAGACTGTCCAGTAAGTATAAGGACAATCCAGAAACAAACTTGCACATTTATGGACAATTTGTTTTTGTGCAAGAGTATCCAAACCGTTCAATTGGGGAAGGAATGCCCTTTCCAAATTGTGCTGAAACAACTTGCTGTTCACATTGCAAAAGAATGAATGTGGACCACTACCTCACACCATATACAAAAATTAACCCAAAATGCATAACAGATCTATACATAAGAGCTAAAAGTATAGGCTGGGCGTGGTGGCACCTGCATGTAGTCCCAGCGGCTCGGGAAGCTGAGACAGGAGGAACAAGAGTTCAAAGCCAGCCTCAGCAATGGTGAGGCGCTAAGCAACTCAGTGAGACCCTGTCTCTAAATAAAATATAAAATAGGGCTGGGGATGTGGCTCAGTGGTTGAATGCCCCTGAGTTCAATTCTGGTTCCAAAAATAAAAAGTAGAAGGTATAAAAAAAAAAATGGGCAAATTATCACCATCTTGGATTAAACAGTGATTTTTTTTTTTAGATATGACACCAAAAAAAGTACAACCAACATGAAAAAAGATGAACTTGTATCAAAGTTTAGAAGTTTAGCCTGTGCTGCTGGTGGGAGGTGGTGGAACTCTTAGGAGGCGGGGTTTAGGGGAAGGAATTTAGGTCATTTGGATGTGCCCTTGAAAAGGACGTTGGGACCTTAGCCTGTTCCTGTCTGTGTCTTTGCTTCCTGGATGCCATGAGGTGAGCACTTTGCTCCACCAAGTTCCCCCTGCCATCATGTTCTGCCTTGGTACCAGCCCAAAACAATGGCACCAGACAGCCATGAAACTGTGAGCCAAAATAAAACCTTTCCTCCTTTTAAGTTGTTTATATGAGGTATTGGGCCACAAAGACAGAAAGCTAATAACATCAGTAGCCATCAGAGAAATGCGGACCATAATGACATCGAGGCCCCACACCGATTGCACTAGGATGGCTATATGAGAAAGATAAATCTTGGTGAAGAAATGTTAAAACTGGAACTTTCAGTCACTCCTAGGATAAATGCAGATTGATCGAAATGCTTGGAAATTTACTCCTGTGGTAAATGCAGATTGATCCAAATGCTTGGAAAAAGGGGAGGGGCATGGGGGCAGGAATGATGGTGGAGTGAGATGAGCTTATTACTCTAGGTGCGTGTATGACTGCACATGCGGTGCGATTCTACACTGTGTACAACCAGAGGAATGAAAAGTTGTGCTCCATTTGTGTATAACTAATAGTGTGCTCCATTTGTGTATAACTAATAATATAACTCTCATGTTTAACTAACTAGAACAAATTTAAAAATGCTTTGAAAAACATTCTGGCTATTCTCAAAAGGCTAAATATTGAGGCACCATAGTAGGTGAATGGGTTAATAAGTTGTCTCAGGATTGGGTTTGCTGTAAAAGCCTGTTGGGCTGGGTCTCACATTGATTCCCTGTCTCTTGCCACTTAATAACCTGCAGCACCTTGGGATTCCAACAGCTACAAGGACTCTTGACCTTGTATCATAACTGTGAGCCAAAATAAACCTGATTATAGTTTGTGCAGTGCCGCGTCCGGCCAAGGGAGCCGAGTCCGGCGAGGGACGGCGAGGTTAAAAGACACACAGGACACCAAGGTTCTTCATCCAGGAGTCAATACCCTTTATTGCTAACACACTTTTTTTATACCCCAAGCAGCAGAAGTGGAAAACAACCCAAAAGCAGGAGGGAGAGGGGAGAAATTTAGTTTTAACATCTATTATTGTCAGGTACCGAAACCTCCCTTAACAATAAGTCCATCAGACCAGAAAAGGTCAAGGCATTCCCGTGGGATACATATGTCTCAGACGGACAAGCAGGAACAGAAAAACCGCAAGTTCGCCATGGCCTTGTGAGCTGGCCACACTGGCATGCAGAACAAACTAGTGGAGGTAGGGCTCCAGGGGCCAGGGTGGACCTGCTGCCAACAGTGCAGTCTGTGGTATTTTGTTATTATCAGCAGAAAATGTAACAAAGAGAATATATAAATTATGAAGTATAATAACATTAAAATCTTTGAACCAAAAATGGAGAATACTACCAATCACTTGAATTTGCCTTCTTGTTTCTCCATACCATGCTTCCTATACCTCTTTGCCATATTGCATTGATTTTTTTTATAAAGAGTAATTTTATTATAAATGTCACACATAACATTGTTTAATTGTATTTATGAGTTGAATATAGTTTTCTAATAATTTTTTTTTTTCATAAATATTTCCAAAATTTATCCATGTGGTTTTATATAGTAATAATTGATTCATTTTCATGGCATTGTACTGATCCATTGGATTAATATACCAAAGTTTGTTTATCTGATTGTATCTAAAGTTTGTTTGCATAATGTGCAGTTTTTGTTGTTGTTGTTATTGTTATTGCTGCTGTTGAACTGTTTTTTTTTTTGTTGTTGTTTTGTTTTGATTTTTGCCCCTTATAGTAATGGGGATTGAACCTAGGGGCATTCTGCCCCTGAGCTATACCCCCATCCCTTTTTATTTTTTGAGACAGGGTCTTGCTAAGTTGCCCAGGCTGACCTCCAACACATGATTCTCCTGCCTCAGCTTCCTGAGTTGCTGGGATTACAGGTGAGCAACACCACACACAACTGAACATTTTTGTGTTAAGGTACATAAGTATAAGCTTTTGTTGTGTGGGTTTGTTGGGCATCAATAAGGTATACAATGCTCAACTTTTTAAGATAGCCAAATTGTTTTCTGAATTAGTTTTTTTCCAGTTCACACCGTAAAAAAACAATGTGTAAGAATTACCACTGATCCATACCCTCTTGAGCTTCGGTACTAACCATATTGGGTTTTACCAGTTTATCTATTTGGATATAGAATTATATCGGTCTTAATTTGCCTTTCCCTAGTTCATGGCATGTCTTCATTTATTTTTTGTCTATATGTTTGTATTTCTATAAAACTTCCTGCTATGTCTTGTTCATTTTATCTTGAGTTGTCTTATCTCATTTATTATTTGATTGGTTAGCAAACAGATTAACCCAGGCCTAGCACATGCTAGAAAAGCTCTGGACTGCATCCCCAGCCCTTTTTATTTTATTTTGAGACAGGGTCTTACTGAGTTGCCAAGTCTGGCCTCAAACTTTTGATCCTCCTGTTTCAGCCTACTGTGTTGCTGGGATTACAGGCACGCACCACCACACCCCCTCACCCCACCCCAGGACTCACACATTAGGCAAGTACTTTACCACTGAGCAACCCCCCACTCCCAGCTCTCTCATTTAATTCCTGTTCAATACTTAATGAACAGGAATTACAGGTATCTCTGTGCATTTTTGGTTTCTCTTTGCTCTTCCTAACTTCAGTATTGTCAAATTTATTCTCTCTCTCTCTTCCTCTCAATGTTGTTTTTCTTACCACATGATGACCTGTGAAGTATTCAGGCTTGCTGTTGGTACAGAAGCACTTACTGATCTGGTTTATCTGAGGTTATGTTGCTATATATCATGGCTGTGCAATGACAAAAATATATAGTAATGCAGAATGTCTGCTAACTTATAGTTAGGCCAAAGTTCACAAACAACGTGAAATAACTAATCATTAATGTGTTTATACTTGATAGTTGATCAAATTTAGGGCATTGAGGAGAGAGGTAAGTCACTTGGAAAATTTTGTGCATGAGATTGCTTACAGAAGATAAGCAAAACTGCCAGTAAAAGCATAGGGAATGTAAATATTGGTAACTGTTGCATAACATTTAGTAAAATTCAGCTTATTTCTGGAAGAATAAAAATCAACTAGTTGGTCTAATTTTGCGCATCACCAGAATTTCTGATTCTTTTCAGCCAGCTTAAATCCTTTGCTGTCACATAAGCCACATTTTCGGAGATCTTTGGAATCAGGATACTCTTCATGTGGTACTTGGTGTAAAAGATAAATTTCCTATAATTTTTCTTCAAGTTTAAGAGGTTTGTCTTAATCATCTAAGAATTCATTTTAGCATGTAGAAAGAGGAAGGGATCTAGTTTCATTTTTCCCCTTAGGTGTGTAATTGTTTTGCTGTATTCTGTTTGTTTTTGTTTTGATATTGGGAATTGAATCCAGGGATGCTTTAGCCCTGAGTTACATCCCAGCCCTTCTTTGAGACAGTATCTCACTAAATAGCTGAGGACCTTGCTAAATTAATGTAGTCCAGAAGACGCCTACCACAATCATAACAAGTTTCTCTCCTTGTAAGCAAGATTGTTAAACCAAAAACAAAACAAAGAATATCAACAGGATTTTTGCAGAGAACTCATTGTGGATTGAAGCTTCCTCTTTTTTGTAAAAGCTTTCCCTTTCTATTTTCCTTGGTAGAAATTTGTGAAACCTCTGTCCAATGTAAGAATATGGAACAAAGAGTCGCTGTTATGTAACCAACCCCTAAGTATAAATGTCAAAGAATTTCCATACCCTGGGTCCATAGATTTTTTTGTCAGCAGCCCCATTGGAACACTGCAGCATAATTAAGCCTGCTTCTTGAAAGTTCCTTGGGTATCCAGCTGCTGGGTTTCTGTTCTCTCTCCAGGTAAACTGGGCTGACTAGGCTGCACGAAATAACCACACAAGAGACACAGATACGGACAAATGAATGTCAGTAGAGGGGGCAGAGAGAGAAGAGGCGAGGGGAGGGGAGGGGAGGGGGGATAGCAGAGGATACGAAAGGCAGCAGAACACAACAGACACGAGTATGGCAATATGTAAATCAATGGATGTGTAACTGATGTGATTCTGCAATCTGTATATGGGGTAAAAATGGGAGCTCATAACCCACTTGAATCAAAGTGTGAAATATATCAAGAACTATGTAATGTTTTGAACAGCCAACAATAAAAAAAAAAAAGAGACACAGATACCTTTTTCTTTGGGGTCACTATGACGGCTCCTCTGACTTTAAGGGTCCACAGAAAGAGAGAGCGAGAGCATACACTGACCCCTTTTATTGAGAGAGAAGCTATTTAAATGAGGCAAGGGGTCAGATTTCAGGGGGCTGAGTCTATCTTCATGATGTCCACTGTCAGCAGTTGACTGACACCTGGGTAGGCCACACCCAAGGGCACAGTAAGAGAAGGGGACACACACAAGGCACTTCCATGGAAGATTCTATCCTAAACAGGGCAAGGGGTTATATTACAGACGAACAGGTGAGCCTAGCTTCACCCATGGGGCTGTAGCAAGACACACCCATGCACCCTCGAACCCAAGAAGGGTGGGGAAAGCTCTACCACATTTCTGTGACTGAGCGCCTAAGCACCCAGCCGGGGAGTATGACTCAGTCACATGTAAGGTTGGTCTCCCACATCCAGCCCTATCTGTCCTGCATCAGAATGACTGAGGCTGGCTGCAAATTTGTGGTCCTCCCACCTTAGCCTTCTGAGTTGCTGGGATTACAGATGTGTGCCACTGATTCAGCTTCACCATTCATTTAAAATTTTAAAAACATAAAGTAATATTAATTAATTTTGTTTTATCTGCTGAATATTAATATTACCCATCCTTTTACCTTTTAACGTTTTTATCAGTTTGCTTTTTTAGCTGTCTTTTGTAAACAATACGAATACTTTAACCTCATGTTTTTTAGTAGAATTTAACCCATTTACATTTATTAGAAATGACAAAATCTTCATCTTTGATTTTTATGCCTTCTGAGTTTTATTCACTGTTATTTTTTTGTTTTACTTTTTTCAATTGTTTTTATGTTAATTTCTCTATTACTTAATACAATAGTGCCATTTATGTGTTTATTCATTCATTTATTTGTTTATAAAGGCATAGACAACAATTTATTGAAGAAAGTAGGTCTATATTAAAGGGAGAATGAGGGAAGTCCCAGGATATGCCTTTAGGGTAAAGCAAGGAGTAGATACTCAAGAGAGAATGTTTGCTCTCTCCAAAGGGGGAGAGAGCAACTCTGTGGTGTGTGGCCTCAGTGTTATAGAGATAGTTGTTGGGGTCGCTGTGACAACCCCAACACTAGAGGTGGATGCAGGGTGGAGCTACACAATATCATGCCAGTTTTCCCTGGACTTGAGCTTTGTCCTGTGTTACAAGGGTGTGGGCAAGGGCATGTGGATCAGGGGGTGGGCAATTGTTCCCAGGTACTTTTGCATCTCAGTGGTTCATGGGTTTTTCCTTTGAGACTCAGTATCTTTTTCTTTATTCTCAAATTCCTATCCCATTCGTACCTCTCAGACATTTATCCCTTTATCTTAAGGGTTGTTGAGGGGTGAAGATTTATTTACTATGGGAACTTGAGACTGGCATGGGACGATGACCCTGCTTAGTGTAAAATGTTTCATTTTGACTTATCTAAAGGAGGTAGACATTGCTCTCAGCTGTGTGGATGGATTGTAATTCTTGGGTTGCCATCCACTTAATGTAGAATTTGTAATCTGGAAGATATAAACCCTGTCTCTAAGTAAGAATAAAAAAGGGTTGTAGCTCAGTGATAGAGTGCCTGTGGGTTCAATCCCCAATGTGAGGCAGGGGGAGATTTCCTAAAAGCATTCTTTGAGAGCATTTCGCTAATGATTGGGGTCAAGAGTGAAACAGTATCATCTGACTGTATCCTTATCTGAAGTAAAGAAAGCTACCTTTTCCTTACTTTCAACCTTATCCTTTTTTTGCATCTTTGTTCATTTAATTTAGAATTTTCTGCCCCAGATTTTACCTTACTTTTATATTACATACACATTCAAGAATAGCTTTGGATATATTTAGTTCTGCTGTAGAGCCAAGTCTACAATTATTTTGATATGTGTTTTAAGTCGCTTCAGAGCAAACTATCAGATTTTCTTTTTCTTAAATGTTGTACATAATAAGAAAGTACACAAATTCTCATTGTGTTTGATAATTTTCACAAACTGAACACATTCATAAAACCTGCACCTATATCAACAAACAAATTTTCCCAAAACTTAAAGAGGTCTAGCTGGTTCTCTTTCTGGTCGATATTCACTTTGATTTTTTTTTTTTTTTTAACACAACACGGTAATTGTTCTTGATCTTTGTTAAGATGAAATTGGGCAGTGCACACTGGTCTAACTTATTTAAACTCTAGGCTTTTGCAACTCATACTATTGTATATAACGAAAGAGCAGTTATTGTTGATTATACTTCACTGTGCAACTATCCTATACATCAGTGTTCCAGTGTGCTACTGATTGGCATGTGGATTCTTTCTATTAATGGGGTGTTATAATGTTGCCAAAGAAAACTCATACTTGTTTTTTGGACTGTAAATAAATATTGAATTCATTTTTTTGTTTTCATTGACAGGTGAAAATGTAATTAATTAAATCTGTAGAGATAGTCTTTTAACACTATTTTAATATTGTAAATAAACTTAGTGGAGAAATGCATTTGAATATGATATCTTAAATTCTAGGATATGAAAGATGGCAAGTCCAGATAGAAGTAAACGGAAAATATTAAAAGCCAAAAAAACAATGCCTACAAGTTGCCGGAAGCAAGTAGAGATCTTGAATAAGTCTAAGAATGTTGAAGCTCTGAGAACAGCAGAAATTGGGAGTAATGTTCCGAGTGGTAGTCAGAATTTAAGTACTGGGGTTTTAACTAGCAAGTGTAAACATTCTGAAAATGTTGATTCCTCACTCAATTCTAACAAAAATTCAGTGTTCTCACAGAAAAGTATAGTGGTTCCTAAGAATTTAGTAAAACCAGTAGAAGAAATTGTTGATTCAAAAACAAGACTGGAACATAATGATGAACAAGTTGTGTGTCATTACCAAAAGCCAAGAAGAACATTAGATTCTCCCAGCAGATTGTTTATACAAAGGGCAGAAGATTCCCAGAACACTTCTGAAACTCATCTTGAATACCAGACAAAAGTAAAAGGATCTTTTTTTGAACTGGAAGAGAATTATAATCTAAAACCTATTTGCTGCCCGCCCGACATATTGAGTGATGTAGTTCAAAATACCTTGAATGATAAGAGAATCGATAAGATGGTTTCCAATTTAGAGGCAAACTCCAATTCAGAGTCACTTGATAAGAGGCAAAATGACATCTTAAGTCCAAACTCACATTTTCTGCCTGTTGAGAAAACATCTTGCATCGTAAATTTAGTTAATTCCTCCAGCTGTATTGCTGACATTTTGAAAACAGAAGAATCCAGTAGAACCTGTCATTCCAGCATTTCATATTGTGAAAGTACAGACTCAAAGTGGCAGTCATTACTCGACACTGATGGTAATAACAGTAAGTGTATATTTTTGCCTCTTTTATAGAAATTAATTTTTCTTTGGGGATTTTAAAACCTCAAATATACAAATAGGTGAGTTTGTATAGACTATATTTAAAGAAAAAGTGAATGATGACTATAATTATTTCAGAGTAACTTGTTTATGAACTCTTTTTGTTGGGGAGGAGGAAGAGTATTGTGAAAAGAGACTATTTCAACAAATCTAGCTTTGCTGTTGCTAATTGGCTTTATTTCCAGTTCTTGAATTAGGCAGCAGTCAGGACCAAAAATGTTTCAAGAAGCTCTTTCCCACTACACAACAGGTTGTATTTATAGCCAAAGAAAAGGCAGCAACATACAGAAAAGGAAGTGAGGTACAAGAGACAGCCTGATCTGATTGGTTATAGCTCATTTCCAGTTTTGATCAGGTGGCCACTTCTGGTTTCCAGACAGGTACTTTTTACATGAGTAGGTTGCTGAGTATTCAACACATCAAGTTAGGTTGTAATTCACTGCACATCCAAAAATGTTCAGGCCATCTTTTAACTACACAAGTGGCTTTAGACCAAAGTTGATTCATTTTAACTGTATATAAAGGAAGTTATTTTTGCTGGGCATGTTCTGCTGGGCGAGTTGGCTCAAGCCTGTAATCCCAGCGGTTTGGGAGACTGAGACAGGAGGATTGCAAGTTCAAAGCCAGCCTCAGCAATAGCGAGGCACTAAGCAACTCAATGAGATACTGTATCTAAACAAAATATAAAATAGGGCTGGGGATATGGCTCAGTGGTCAAGTGCCCGTGAGTTCAATCCCTGGTACCAAAAAAAAAAAAAGGAAGTTACTCCTGACAAGGAAGGAATCATTTTCCTGTGAGAGCAAACAATCTGAAAATGTGGCTTATGGCAGTTGTTTGGTTCATTTCAATCATGTCTCTTGTTATTTTGAAGTTTTGTTTATTAGAAAGAGTGGATTTTCAAAATTGTTGGTGAACTCATTTCCTTCCATGGACTTGGCCTGTGAATTACATGGTAGGTAAAAGATGATAGATAATGTTATATACACACATACATATATATGCTTGTGTCTGTGTGTGGAGAGAGGAGAGAAACACCAAATAGTTAACAAATGAAGTCCTAGGTTGTAAAACTATTCAAACAGCAAAAGTAAACTTGAATATTTATGTTGGTTATTGAAATACAAGAAAATACTTATAGAATTTCGAGATTTTTTTTCTAGTCTCAGAGTAATAATTTAAAGGATGAATTTAAAATTGTTTAAAAATGATAGGTTCGCCTGTTAAAAAATATATAGCATTAAGTAATTGTAAAAGTAATGTAGGATCACTGAATTACCTAAGCAAAGGATTAAATGATGTAGTTTGACTGGTTTTTGTTGGTATATGTGTATTACATAAGTCTGGAGTGGGAGTGTATCTGAGATCAGAACCATACTTTATCAAAATAGTCTTTTTTTTTTTTTAAACAAGTTTGTGGGAACATTTTTATGCATCAAATTTTCTTAAAAATTTTGTTACATTTTAGTTTTTCCATTTGCTTAGAGTGTCCCCAAATTAGGGATTCCCATTTTCTTCTCAAGAAAGAATATTTTTATTTCTAATCTTTCCATCTCCCCAAGGCCATAATCAAAAGAAGAGGACGCTTTCAGAAAACAAAGAAAATGTTAAACGCATGAAAACTTCAGAGCCAATTAATGAAAACATTTGTGTAGCTCTGGAAAAGCAAACAGCAGTACTGGAACAGGTAAAATATTGGGGTTTAAATATTTGCCTCAAAAACATTTTTTGATTAGTTACAAAAACATTAAATAAATACATTTTTAAAAATATTCAATGTTAACTAACATCTCTCCACAGCGACATGGTACAGATGATTTTCACTTGATGCAAAGCTGGTGCATGAAAATCAAATGAGCAGACAGATTAATTATGTCCCTTACCAAAATATTTCTAGGTTCTTGAAAGTGGGGGAATTGTGTAGATAGTCTAGTTGTAGGAAAAAATTCTTTTTTAGTCAACCTTACAGTCAGATATGTGTGAGTCTGACATTGAACAATCTTGAACTCTGCGAAACAACAGGAGCTTTTCTGCTGGTTATGGGTTCCTTGGTGGCAGGTGGCTGTTTGTAGACTTCATCATGATTGTTCAGTTGAGATCAGACTGTCCAGAGTCCATTGCAGAGTTCTTCTGAATTCAGGTTCACTTACTGAGACTTCCACAGCAACGTGGATGTGCTGCTCTCATTTCTGCCCCACTCATCTCATTGTTTTGTGGCCTCCACACGTCTTCTCAGCTCTGAAATGAGGTTCATTGAGCTCTGATTCTGTGGCTGTAATGAGATCCTGTTTTGATGATCCGGCTTTGCTTTTTCACTATCACTGGCATCTTATCACTATCAGAAAGTATGTGGTAGAGCAGATGTTTCAGCCATAGTGAGCCAGAATTTTCCACACCACGTGATCGGTGTGTTTCGGGGGGGGGAGAAATATATATTATATATTTTATCTCAATAAGCACTACTGCATTCTAAAACGGACCATCACAATTATATCGATATATGTCCTAGGACCATGTATTACCTATTAAAGGAAAACTTTTTTAAAAGATTGATGCAGAACCAGCTTCAAAGGTTAGTTAGCAGTTTTCCTCTTTCTATCTCCTATTTTCTTCCAAGAAGATCAAAGTAGACACTAATTTTAAAAAGTATGCAATAGCTGGGCAAGGTGGTCCACTCCTAAAATCCCAGCTTTTGGGAGTCTGATGCAGGAGGATCACAAGTTTGAGGCCAATGTAGACAACTTAGCAAGACCATGGATATACCTTAGTATCAAAGCACTTCTGGGCTCAAGCACCAGGAACACCAAAAGAAAAAAAAAGGTGATTGTTCTTTTGCTGGCAGAGAAGGGCAATCAGACCTAAGGACCATGTTATCAGGAAGAAGACTGAGGCTTCCCAGTGATGGGTGGCTGCATTCAGAAACAGTGGGAATGGACAAAATGTATCCCAGACTTTGGACATTTTAATTTCACTGGCATAGAGCTGTCAGTACCCTTGTCTACTTCACAAAACGGTTCTTCTCAGTGAGTTGAAGGCATCTGGTTTCTTTACATTCTCCAGAGAAAACTTGGATTTAGCAGTCCTCTTTTCCTAGGTCAAAACAGCTAGCTTTCCCCTCATGTTATTCCTGTCCAGACATTTCTCTCTCTAAACCTGTCTCTATGTTTATCTTGTTTGAATCTCATAGATATAAGGCCCTCCCATCCTGACATTCTTTTTCCCTGTTGAGAGTCCTAGAGCTGTTGTCTCCTGAGATCTAGGAAGGATCTGGACCTAGCTGACTCTGTTAGGTTAGAGACTTGGAAGGTTTTTCCTCCAGAGTCTAACTGCCCTCTTTAAAAAAGTGAGGGCAGATTGTAAATTTACATTTTCTACAAACTTGTGGCCAATTTGGTTGCCACTGCAGGTAGACCTTCCACCAGATTCCATAATGGTGCATACATTACCATTGGTAAAACACATTTAATAGGCATTTTATGGAATCCATTGTGCCTTCCATCTGTATAATAAACATCACAAAGTGAGGACAAAAGTTCACTCTAAAAAGAATTACCCCTTAATGGGCAAGTCATCAAGTTTAAGGGTCTCCCTCAGATAGAGGTTTTTTGAGCTCATTAATAGTTGAAGATCATTGTTTTCGCTTACGGAACCAGGATGAATCATTGGTGGTGCCTGTTAATTGTACAACTTTCTAAGCCTCTTTCCTGGAGATTCTATTTGGATCCAGGATGAGGCCAAGTAGTTGTGATTTAAACATATATTCCATTTGATTCTTCCTTTCCAAGGAAGTTTTTCAGAAACACATGTTCAAAGCATTTAGATATGTTTCTCTTAAGATTTATCTGAGCATGACCTTCACATATTACCCCAGCCAATGAACTGGCAAGCACATAGTAACCCACACTGTCAGTAAAAATAGTATGTGTTTCTGAGAAGTTTTTTTACAATTATATTTTGAGTGATATGTGTGTGGATAGACATATATATATATACATACATATGTATGTGTACGTGTGTGTGTGTGTGTGTGTGTGTGTTTAGTAAGCACTACGGAAAAGACCAAGCAGACATAGACAATGTTGAATAATGAAAACAACTGAAAATAAAAACGAAAAATCTTGGAAATAATCAAATAAAATTATAGACTAAAACTAATCATCAGGTGAATAGCAATATAAAAGAATTCAACCTGTGAACTATGCATTTCAGTTGAGCACCATGTAGCAAGATATTGGGGGCAAGATATAATTATCGCTAATAAACACCTTAAATGTATCGTGACTGGTGTCTTTATTAAGAGAGTCTACCTACTTTGTAATGAAATTTGTTTACAGGAGAATATACACTGAAAAACTGCAGTGTTTGTGAATGTATTGTGCAGATCAGTGGCCATTGAGATTAATTATGCGTCCTGAAAATAGGCCAATCTATTTTTTTTTATTGAAAGTGCAGATTATATAAAGTGCATTAATCTTTCATGTAATAGCTACTACAAAGTGTTAGAATAGCATTCATTTTTCCAGATAGTGTGAGTCATTGCATATTTGTCCCTGGCTTTTTTCCATTTTATCATAACAAAGCTATCCCCTAAAATACTATGGAAATAATGGTGAATTTTTTGCATATTTATTCTCTCATTTCAATATGGAACTACTTCACATGTTATCTTATTTTGTTCCTATAAAATCCTTTAAGTATCCCTTATTCAGCAAACATTTTTCTATGTCCTCTATCCATTTTGGACAGAGAAAACGAAGCCCAGAGGTGTTGTGACTTGTCAAAGACCATATGGCTTGTTAATCACAGGGTCAAGTTTCAAACTTGGGCAATTTGTTCTGTATCTACTGTAGACCACCCAACCATTTTCATCAGGCTCTGGTTTTCAGATAAGTAGAGCTGCTTTTTATGGACTACGAACTTGTAAGTTTGATAATTAAAAATCTAAATGGAGCCGGGTGCTGAGGCACAAGATCTTGAGTTCAGAGCCAGCCTCAGCAAAATCGAGGCGCCAAGAAACTCTTTGAGACCCTGTCTTAGGACTGGGGATGTGGCTTCATGGTCGAGTGCCCCTGAGTTCAATTCTTGGTCCCCCCAACCTCCGAAAAAGTGTGTTTGTGTGTGTGTGTGTGTGTGTAATATAGCTCTGTAATTGTTTCTACAATGGATATTATAGAATAATAATCAACTGGAACCACAAGAAGCTAAAATTAGCAATTTGAGAATAAATTTAATTTCTAACACCTTTATATATTGTATATGGTATTTTTTTATTCTAATTACTTATACATGACAGTAGAGTGCTGGATATGTTCTATTGAGATTAATATTCAAGTTTTATATAACTTATTGCTACAGTAATATAAATGGAAACATTAAAAAGTTAATCCAGAAAAAGAGCAAAGCTATTTTTAAAAAGTAAAAAAGTTATTTGAAATTTGAAATTTGAGATGTTTTTGATTTTATTTTAAAATTCTAGGTCAGACATTTGATTCGGCATGAGATATGTAGTATAAATCACAAACTATTTGATAAAAAACTGAAAGAATTGAACGAACGCATTGGGAAGATGCAGTGCAGGAATAAGCATGAAGCAACAGCTGATGAACTCTTCGTAAGTTTTATTTCATTTGAGTCCTTTTAAAACAGTGAAATTTGGTGCTCTTATGTGTTAGAAAAGGCAAACAGTGAAGGAAGAAGACCCAAATTTGATTCCTAGCCACAAGCCTATTTAGGACTATGGCATGCAAAAGATGAAAGAACTTATACTTTTCAGCAGTATTGGCCTTGGAGAAGTACTCAGAGCCATCAACATCCTGGGTTGCTTTATGGCTTAGTTCTCAGGCACTGTTTCTTTTCATTTTAAGTATGTTCTGTGTTAGAGTTAAACAGCCTATTTCATCCTCTTGGAATCCCCCCGCCCCAGGGTCACTTGCTGATTGGTGTTTTTATCAGCATCAGTTTTATAGTGGACCAGTGAAAAGACTGATTGTTGGGAGTCTCCCTGGCTCCAAAGACTAACTTCCTCATCCCCCCCAGAAGAGCCACCCAGTGGTGAGCCCTGCTGACTCACATGATCCTTACCCACCAATCAGAAGGCACCCCGTGCCAACTGTCAAACCATTAAACCGTTAAAACTGTCATAACTGTCAAACCACCCCCTGCTCTATAAATATGCAGAGCTGTTCCTCAGTAATCCGGCACTTGTTCTGAACCTGGGAGGGGGAATGCCTCACTGCTCGAGGGCCCCTCTCTCAAGGCTGGCCGTCCTCATCCACTCTTTCGAGCGCTGCTACTCGCACAACAGCGGCTCTTCAGTATGTGAGTTCCCCTATCGGGTATCCAACTTCAGATGGGCTATGCAGGGGCTTTGACTGTGAATGTCCAGCAAAACTCTGACGCCCAATCTGGAACCCAGTCTGGAACCCAGTCGCAATTCTCAGAGATCTGTTTAACTTCTGCAAGCACTCGAAAAAGTGGAAGGAGATCCCCTATGTTGAGGCTTCTTCTCTTCTTCGTTCTCACCCCGACCTATCCGGTAGATGAACCCCCTTCCCTACCGACTCCCCCCTCGGTTCTGTCCAGCCCCTCAGGTGCTCCCCCTGACTACGCCGACACCTTTAGTCCCCCCAGACTAGGTCCTGCTCCCTAGTCCTACAAACCAGTGCCCCCTTAAGAGAGGTTGCTGGACCTGAGGGCCTTGTCCGGGTAGTGACCTCACACAGCCCGAGCGAAGGTTGGGCTCCTTCACCACAGATCCCACCACTTACATAAGAGAGTTTCAATGGGTCCTCCAGGCTTCTAGCCTCACTCACCATGAGATATATATGTTATTGGCTAATAGTCTCCTTCCTGAGGAACGTACCAGAGTCTGGGAACTTGCCAGAGCCCATGCGGATGAAACTCACCCAGTTAATTCCAATCACCCTCTGGGGCCACTTGCTGCCCCAGATCAAACTCCCGACTGGGATTATGATACACAAGCTGGCATACAGAGTAGGGACCGATTCTCTGCATTTATTATTGCTGGGCTCAAAACAGCGGCACATAAGGCCATCAGTTTCCAAAAATTACAAGAGATTATTCAAAAGCGAGAGGAGACCCCATTGGAATTTCTGCTTTGGCTTACAAAAGCTCTTCAGCAGTATACTAACCTAGATCCCGAAACCCCAGATGGCCATCATGTCATTATGACATATCTCCTCTCGCAGAGCTACCCTGACAGCCGGGCCAACTAAAAAAGCTCAAACACGGCGCTGCCACCCCCAAGACTGAGCTCTTGGCGGTAGCCTTTCAGGCTTCTCACAAGGCTGAACACAGTGATTTCAGATGCTCACCCAGGCCCTGAAGGGTGCTTCCTCGGGTCGCCGCCCCTCACAGCAGGTCAAACCCCACCCCACCCCCGCGCACCTGCTTCAAGTGTGGCAATGAGGGACGTTGGGCCAGGGCATGCCCCGCACCAGGCATTCCCGCGTACCCCATGCCCTAAATCAACAACATGGTCATTGGGGCTCTGAGTATCCTAGATCCCGTAGGAGGCCTATGGCCAGGGAACCCTCTGACTTTCTGGGCATGTCAATCAATTGACGGAACCTTGGGTCATAGCCCCCGACCATCATGATCAATAGACAGGAACCCTGGGTGTGGATTCAGGTGGATGGATGCAAGTTTGACTTTCTCCTTGACACCGGGGCTCGGACCAATTCCCATGATACCAGGGGATAACTAAATAAGAACTTCTTATTTGATTATATGCCTAAGTCTCACAAGACTACTTTGAATGATTTTTCTATATATTATCTTAGCTCTTTGGTTTGGTATTTACTTATTTTTCTTTCTTCCAGGCAAAAATAACAAGACTTCAAAGACGTATTAGAACAGTATTATTATCTCAAAGGAAAGCTTTGGAACCAAACACATTATCTAATAATATAGCCTGTCAGGTTGGTATAAACACACAGGAGTTTTAATAACCTAGATGACTCCTATAAGTAGTTGGACTGTAAGAAATGAATTTATTTCCTAACTTGGACATAGATTAATTTATACTTAGAATGTTCTTATGAATTGTCACTTGCATTTCTTTAGTTTGAAAAGGGTCCATATATACAGCAAAGTTGAAAGAATTTTACAGTGAGTATTCATATACTGAACACCTAGATTTTAACTTTAATATTTTGCTAACTTAGTCTTGTCATATATATTCATCCCCAGTAAGCCAGGTATATTTGATACTTTCAGAATGCCAATATATTTTGTATCAAAATAAACTTTGAAACATACATTTCAAAATATTACATATAAAATGATTAAGTACAATTTAGTGGCTGTTTTTGTGTGTATTTATTTGGGGAGCAGATACTAGGAATTGAGTCCAAAGGAGGCTTTACACTGAGCCACATCCCAGCTCTTTCAGTTTTTATTGAGAGGCAGAGTTCATTAAGTTGCTTAGTGCTTAATGAACTAAGTGCTGAGGCTAGCCTCAGCCTCCCAACATGTTTGTACCACCGTGCCCAGCTAGCTGTTTATATTTTATATACAACTTATAATTTGTGCATGTACCCTGAATTATTTTTTTTTTATAATGTATGTTAGTATTTGGCTTCATTTCTGATATGGTTAATCTGCTTTTTTTCTTGACGAGTCTAGAGCTTTTGGAGTTTTACTCTTTCATTTTTCTCATTGATTTCTGTTCTTCATTCTTTCTTTACATACATTAGATTTCTGCCCTTTTTTTGTGTGGGCATGTGTGGTACTGGGAGTTGAACCCAGGGGTGCTCTACCATTGAGCTACATCCCCAGACATTTTTTTATATTTTTATTTTGAGTTAAGATCTCACTAAGTTTCTGAGACTAGCCTTGAACTTTCTGTCCTCCTACGTTCAGCCTCCTGAGTGGCGAGGATGGTAAGTGTGCACCACTGCAGCCTGCTTAGGGGATTGTTTTTTTATATATAAGGTCAGGGTATAGCTGAATAGTCTACAGTTGTCATGGGGAACCAAAGTTGTACGCAGTGGACTTTGATGTTTTTTTAAAGTTGGACCCAGCACATGTATTCATTTACTTATGTGGTGCTGAGGATCGAACTTAGTACCTCACACGTGCTAGGCAAGCAATCTACCACTGAGCCAAAACCCCAGCCCCCTGGACTTGGATTTTTATTAGGTTGACAAGATTTCTGAGCAAGTGTTGAAGGAAAGTTTTGTGTATTTCTTCTTGCTTCTATTAAAGTACAACATGAAAGAAACAATTGTAAGGAGAAAGTGCTGCACACTGGAAAATTTTCAACCTATCCAGATCGCAACAGATCCTAAAATTAGGAAGTTTATTGGCAAAAAAGCATGCTCTGAAGAAGAAACCAAGGACATGGTTGGACAACCTTTTGCTTCTCCCAGAGTAGCAAAACGTGACAGTGTTCAGCCAAACCAAGGGCTCTTTGAAGAGATGTGGCATGTAACTTTTCAGTAGGCAGTTCCCTTTTAGGTTTAGTGAGTAGGTCCTGCTCTCCTCTCTTAAGCTGTATTTCAGATAACAGTGTGTTTTCCCAGAGATTTTGTGTGCTGTTTGCGTTGCCTTCATTCCTGTGGCTCCCCTGGGTGTCTGTTCATTTCGTACGGGTTCCCAGTGCTGTTGGATGGAAGTTCAGGAGATGTTGGCCCATGGACCCTGTCAGGCAGTGCCCTGGGCGTGCTGTTGCCTGGGCGGGGAGCAGGGGTGATGTTGGTGTGTGAGTAGTGCAGGCCCTATTACTGTCCCTCGTGTGGTGCGCTGACCATCCAGACATTGAAGTGGATTGGGCCACCTTTTCCTGATTTGTAATGTTGTTTAAAACTACTCTTTACATAAAATCTGTTCATTTAATAACAATAATATTGCAGAATTGTGCTTTAGTGTATCTGCATTTTTTGTGTGCATACTGTACCAGAGAATGGTTCCTGAGTTAGACAATCAGTTGATCCTTTCCTATTGGGTAATATGCAGACATATTATAAATGCTGCAAGTTCTCAAGCCAGAACGCAGACTAAATGTTTCAACTCCAAGTTTTAAACAGATTCACCACTTGGAAAAGTGAGTTTGCAATCTGATTTATTTCTGGTCTTTATTAGAAATATGGCAGTAGTAAAAAGTTATTTTTTTTTTAGTTTCTAAAACTTCAGCTGGTAGAAATAAAATGTTGTCTACAGTACCTAAGTATTTAATATCCCTCCTTGTCATCCAACCTAGGAAGTTGAATGCTGTATGGTAACATTATCCTTATTTCCTTGAAGTTTTGTTTTTTTTTCCCTCAACGTTTTTAAAAGTTTATTTTGGCAGAGAAATCACAATCGTGGTCATCAGTTGTTGAAATACAGATTATCTAATACGTTTTGTCATGTGAGAATATTTTGAAAATAGTTTTAAGTGAAATTTTGACTGACATAAATTTTACCCACTCCTCAACTGTTTTTTCCTCACCCATTTAACAGATCACAAATTCAGAGACCATGAATTTTGGTAGGAATCAAGAATCAATTAATAATCCAAACGAAAGAGTAACTTCAGTGAACTCTGAATCTTCTAACCCCTTCAAGAAAGCAAATGAAAACATTAATTTGTCACCAGATTGTGTTGAGTTTGTTTCTGAAAGGTAGGTGTTTCTACAAAAATGAGCAAACTTTCTTGTCTAAACAAATACTTTGTAAAAATATACCCTTTTCTCAATTAAGCATAAAATAACTTGTAACTTCATACATGAAGACTTTGTCCATTATGAAAGAACAGGATTGGTCTCTAAAGCTTTTTTGACTTAGAATTGGTTTGGCTTTTCTGTGTCTTTTATTCTTCCAAATGAATTTTAGGACTGTTTTTTCTAGTTCCTTGAAGGATGCCATTGATATTTTGATAGGGATTACACTGAATCAGGGTATTGATTGTATAACATGACCATTTTAACAATCCTGCCTATTCATGAACATGGGACGTCTTTTCATCTTTGTGTCTTCTTCAGTTCCTTTCTTCAGTGTTCTATAGAGATCTGTCACCTCCTTGGGTAGATTTCATTCCCAGGTGTTTTTATTTTTTTGAGGCTATTGTAAATAGTATTTTTTTCTTGATTTCTTTCTCGCACTTTTGTGTATGGAAAAGCTATTGATACTTGTATGTTGGTTTCGTAACCTGATATTTTGCTGAATTTGTTTATTAGCTCTAGAAGTCTTGCTTTTTGGATCTTCTCTGTAATTTTTATTTGAAATATTAAATTTTAAATCTTTGAAGAACACCACTTTTTCCAACTAATTGCTATTCATATTTAAGGTTGCTATAAAACAAAGGAGAATGGCTAGGGTTGTGGCTCAGTGGTAGAGCGCTTGCCTAGTATGTGTGAGGCACTGGTGTTTGAGTCTCAGCACCATATGTAAATAAATAAAGTCCATTGACAAGATAAAAAAAAAATATTAAACAAAGGAGAAAAACAAATACCATTACTGACAGCACTAATTCACTTCTAGGGCATCAGAAAACAACAATTATATAAACTCCTGGCTTGGGCCGGGGTCGTGGCTCAGTGGTATAGCGCTTGCCTAGCACGAGCGAGGCCCTGGGTTCAATCCTCAGCACCACATAAAAATAAATGAATAAAATAAAGGTACTGTGTCCAACTACAACTACAAAATAACTATTTAAAAAAATAAAATAAAATGTCCTGGCTTTCTCTAGCATCAGGATAATAATGAGGAACCATGCATTTCTTTTTTCACTTTCTTTTTAAAGAATTCCTTTATTTCTTAAATCCTTTAAGAAATAAGTTATGTGTGTGCAAAGTATGTGAACTGATATGTAGAAAAACTATGATGGAGGCTTCACACTCCAACAACTTTGAAAAGCTGTATTTAGAATCATTTTTTTTTTTTCCCAGTAAGGAAAGAAAAAAAATTTGTTTAAATCATCCTGGTTTCTGAAAGCCAGGAGGTTTTAAAATTGTTGATTTCTGATGCCCTAGAATTGAATCAGAGGTGTTAGTAATGATATTTGTTTTTATGGTATCTTTTAGATTTAGAAGTTTGAGCACTTTTCATTTTATAATGTGAAGAAAATTGAAAAGACAGTAACAACTGACCTGAGAAGCTTGTAGAACAGAAGGCTTATGACTGTAATATCTATTTGATAAAGAAGAATCTTGCTTAAAAATTGGACGAGAAGGGCTTTATGTACAGTCCTTTCCAAAAATGAAGATAAAACATGAAGGACTACAGTACCTAAGAACAGACCACTTAACAAATGCTGATTAAACAAAATGTCAATACTGCCCAAAATGTCTTAGATTGAATTTCATATGAATAAGTGTTTACAGAGACACAAAGGGGGAAAACAAGTTACTGGCTAATAGTAGTCTAGAGAAATGGGCATGTGTTTCATCCTACTTATTCTTTGTTGAAATTCATCTCATCTTAATAATAAATTTATGTCTTTTCTAGTCAAAGCCAAAGCAGAGTTTTTGCTCCAAAATACTCAGCTAGTAAATGGCATAATCAGAACGTAGATCCAGCCATTGTCTCCAGAATTCATCATCCTTTTTTTTTTTTAAAGAGAGAGAGAGAGAATTTTTAATATTTATTTTTTAGTTTTCGTTGGACACAACATCTTTGTGTATGGTGCTGAGGATCGAACCCGGGCCGCATGCATGCCAGGCGAGTGCGCTACCGCTTGAGCCACATCCCCAGCCCCAAGAACTCAGCATTCTTAACTGCTCTATCATTACCTGAATTATTAATTTTATATGCAAGAATTTTCTCCAGATAAAATCTAAGCAGAAATCATGAATAGACTTCACTTTTCAGAAGGCTCAGGAGATCACAAGTTTGAGTCCAGCCTTGACAACTTAGTGAGACCCTGTCTCCAAATCAAAAGGGCCAGGGATGTTCCTAGGGTAGCGAACTTGCCTAGCCTGTATGAGGCCCTGTGTTGATTCTCAGCATCGGGAAAATCATTACACACATTTGCACTACGATGACAATCATCAGTTTATCCAATTTCCTTCCAATATGGTCTATGATAAAAGAGATGTTGTTAGTAGGAGTGAGTAGAGCAGTTTCATAAAAGTTGCATATCATTAAGTGAATTAAAGTGAGATACCAAAAGTCCTTTCATTTTCAGATTTACGGATGGATTTCTTAGGATAAGCATTAATAGTTTTATAGATTCAACTGTCATAACTATATAGGCAGCCACCTCCTCTGTTTCATTGTTTCTGCCTGCTTTTCACAGTTACATATGTGGAATCAGACTTGGGCAACTTTTGTGTGTTGTTGCTTTTGCCTACATTGTTTTGTGAGACCCACCCGCTGTTGCCTGGCAGCAGTAGTTCGCTCGTTCTCGTGGATGTCTTATGTACATTATATCATATGCCACAATCAACCCATTCTGTCCATGGGCACTGGAATTGCTTTCAGGTGGGGAAATTATAAGCAGTGGTGCTACAAACATTATTTTGCATGTCTTTTCATGAATACACATATATACACACATCGGACATATTCATGGAGGCTAGGGGATACATGTATTTCTAGATTAAATAGATATTACAACCAAAGCAGTTGCATCAAGTTGTACTCCCACAGCAGGTGTGTGCGATTTTTGTTACCACATGTTCTTGCCAACACTTGGTATTATCTGTCTCTGATTTTAGATATCCTACTGAATGGTATCACAATAAGGTTTTAGTTTGTTTTTCCTTCTAAGAATGAAGCCAAGTACACAGTCTCATATTTGTTAGCCACTTGTATGTCCCTCATGAAGTGTAAGACCTGGGATTGAACCTAGGGCTTTTTGCATGCTAGGCAAGCTCTCTACCACTGAGCTACATCCCCACCCCTTTTTATTTTGAGACAGGGCTTTACTAAGTAGTTCAGGCTGGCCTTGAACTTCTGATCTTCCTGCCTTAGCCTCAGTAGTTGGGATTGTAAGTATGTACCACCATACCTGGCTTCCCTCCATTTTCTTAATACTGGTAATCATAGTTATTTGAATGCCTTTGTTTTATAACTTCCGTATTTGGATCACCTGTGTATCTGTTTCTATTCTTTTTCTGTCAATTTCCAGTCATTTAGTCTGTCTGTTGGCATATTGATAATCCCTGAAAAATTGTTAAGGCTCTAAATAATATTATTTTGGTGTACACACATTCATCCTTTCTTCTGCTTGTCAGATAAACTGGTCTAATCCCCTCGTCTGTTGAAGAGTAGTGTGACTTGAGGCTTGTTGTGATCTGAGTAAGTCTCTTTCTCTTTCTCATTCTCCATGGTTCCTGAGACTTGGACTTTTTTTTTTTTAAACCTTTTTTTTAAGAGAGAGAGAGAAGCTTTTAATATTTAATTTTCAGTATTCGGTGGACACAACATCTTTATTTTTATGTGGTGCTGAGGATCAAACCAGCACCCCACGCATGCCAGGCGAGCTCGTTACTGCTTGAGCCACCTCCCCAGCCGGAGACTTGGTCTTTCATAGATTCCCCCTGAAAGCTTGACGGTTCACCGCGACTCCCTGACCTTCATGGGTGTCAGTGTTGATACTTAGCTCCTACATACAGGGTCTTTCTGCCTTTAGTTTCTCATACACCTAAATAGCATTATAGTTGAAGTACTATATTACCAAGTAAAGAAAACTTTACTGAAGAATTTTGAGATGGATAAGGGATTTTGACAGTAGTGTAATGAACCTCTGAGAAGATCTACTTGAAATTTAGATAAGAATGTTAATTTTCTTTCTTACAAATAATAGTAAACACTAGAATCCCTCATTGATAAATTAGACATAAAATTGTTAAGTCCACATTTTAAAATGTGCATAAAAACAGTTCATTTCACAGAATGAAAATAAGTATGTAGAAAGTTCTGCTTCTGCCCATGAAACATTATGGTAAAAGCTCAGTTCCTGTAGCTGTTAAATACCTTGAAAAGCAGTCTAAAAACGGGGAGTCTGTGGGGACACACTGTCCAGTAGGGACCTCAGGGCAACAGTGAGGAACCCTACACAGGCCTACTGCCTGGAGGCTCTTTCCAGGGGGAAGAGCAGAGAGGGGAGTCACACAGAGCTGGGTGGTCCTGCTGAGGTCCACCAGAGACGGAAAGTTGGTAGAATTTGTGGCTTAGAACAGCCAAGAGAAGAAAGTGCGAAGACAGCGCTCTGAAGGTCCATGAAGGACATTTCTTGAATCATTGCCTGAAAATGGATCCATGTACATAAGACGGAAGCAACCAGAGGCCACAGAGAGAACCACTGGAAAGAAGACCAAACAATTTCTGAAAGTCCAATATTTTGATTTCCCACTAAGATGAATAGACTTAAGAAGCCATTGGTAAAGTCCAGAGATGGCTATGTCTCAGTGGGGCTAAGTTAGTCCTAGACTAAAGACTGCAAAGGACCTCACACTAAAAAGCTAAAAGCAAGTTTCAAAAGATTCGCCATAATCCCCCAAAGTTTAATTGCCTGCCAGAAGAAAATCCAGTGCTGAGGAATGAAACAACATCCCCCGCTCAATAGCACACAGCTACTAAAAACATGGCCAGGAATGCAAAGCTGCAGAAGTGGGACCCATTAACAAGCAGGAACATGAGTGACCGACCTGAGCCACTGCACATGGTGGGTTGAGCAGACAGACAGCGCCACAGCAGAGCCCTCAGTTTGCTCTCAACACTCGACAGTGTAGAGGGGAACGTGAAGATGTGAGAAATGGACGAAAGACACAGAACCCAGCCGAACTCTCAGAAATGAAAAAGACAGTGAGTCAAAAAGTAGACTGGATAGAATTAACATCAGAGTAGTTAATTATTGTTTCTAAAAATCAATGAAATAGGAATGGAAACTGTTCAAACTAAGGTGCAGTTCTAGTAAAAAAATTGCCCAAAATGTAAAGCTGCAGAAATGAGACCCATTCATGAGGAGGAACATGAGTGGTAGACCTAGAACCAGTGCATGTGACGGATTCAGAAGATGGTGCAGAGTCGGAGAAGAAAAAGACCGGAAAAGCCATGAACAGCGCTTCAGAGAGCTGTGGACAAGAGTCCGCCACCGCCTCTGTGTACCTGTGTTTGGAGTATCACTAAGGAGGGGCAGAAAAGGCAGTCGAGCATACAGTGTCTGGTGGAAACTTTAAACTTTAAACAACCAAAAAGCTTAACAGACCCCAAGCGGAAGAAATGTGAAACCACACAGTGACAACCTGTCGCATATTTCAGATGGCTGGAACTCTGTTAAGAGAAAACGTTAAAAAGCAACCAGCGATAAAAGACATCACATAGAAAGGAACAAAGATTTACAGTGGCAGCTGACTTCAAACTAGAAGACATCTATAAAATGTTGATATGGAGAAGTATCTTAAAAATCTTGGGGCTGGGGTTGTAGCTCAGTGGTAGAGCACTCATCTGGCACATGTGAGGCCTTAGGTTTGTTCCCCAGCACCACATAAATATAAATGAAATAAAGGTATTGTGTCCAACTACACCAAAAAATAAATATTAAAAATAAAATGTTTATATCCAGCCAAAATAGAAGCATAGGGGAAAAACAGACATTTTTAAACTAAAAAAGTTGGGAGAACAGATCATCAGCAGCCCTGGACTAATGGAAATTTTAAAGGAAGTTCTTCAGGCAGTAGGAAAATAGTACTGGAGAGAAATTTAAATCTATGTAAAGTAATGTAAACTTCCAGAAATAGTAAATATGGGTAAGTAAAAGTATCTTTCTGTTTCTATGTATGTATTTCTCTCAAGTATTTCTTTATACAGACAATTAACAATGGGGATTTAGAATATCATCAAAGAATGTGATATACTTGGTAAACCAAAATATGTATAAAACCTAACTTAAGACTACAAAGTGGGCTGGGAATGTTGCCTACTGGTAGAGTGCTTGCCTACCATGTGCAAGAGAGGCCCAGAGACTATAAAATATTGCTGAAAATTTTTAAGGAAGATGTAAACAAATGGTGGGATATACTACATTTTTTGAATCATTATTAAGAGAATCCATTATAAAGATGATACTCCCACCCACCACAAGTTGTTCTGTACATTGAATGCAATCCAAAACTCCCAGGAACCTTTATTCTATAAAGTAACAAACTGGTTAAAAACATACATGAAAATGCAAAAACCCAGATGAGTAACAGTGTTATTAAAAAAAAAGTTGGAAGACTCAACTACCTGAGTTCCTGACCTGCTGTAAAGCTACAGTATTTAGACAGCGGTATTGGTCTAGGCTAAGTTTGTAAATCAACAGACAGACTGAAGAACACATACAGATGTCATCCGTTGGTTTAGTGGAAAGGTGTCAAGAGAATAGGGAAAAGATTTTATTTTCTACAGATATGCCTGGATAACGAGGGGGGACAGAATAAACCTCAACTCTTCACACCATATATAAAAATTAACTTAAAATGAATTCTAGACCTAAACACAAATGTTAAAAATACAAGACATGTACAAGAGAATGGTATAATTCTGCTGGAAAATTCCTTTAGCATTTAATTAACTTAATGCAATTTGCCTCAAGGTTTTCTTAAGAAAATTCTGATGTAAAATGTGGAACTCATAAAATTGGAGTGAAAAGGGCAGAAAAAGATGTTCTGGCCTAGATATTCTCTAACCATAAACATCAGTCACTATCCTTGCCTGAGTTTAGAACATTTTTTGGTAAATTATGGCTTAATATAGAGTTGTTGCTGTTATTTTTAAAATAATATTACTTATTATAGTCCTGCATCTTCAAAAGTCTGAAGTGTCTTTATGAGTCTTAATGGGGTTCGTTTAGTTATGTGTTTTCATTTTTAAGAAAGTACCTACATGTCTAGAGTGATAATTACATATTCATGTAGAGAGTATCTTTATGTAGTCTACTTATATATATATATATATATATTTGGAGTCATTTTGAAAAGATCTCAAAAGTTTATTTGTTCAACCCAAGGGCACTTAACCACTGAGCCACATCCCCAAACCTTTTTTATTTAGAGGCAGGGTCTCACTGAGCTGCTAGACCCATAAAACTTATTATGGGTCTATTGTATTGAAGTTCTATGTCCTTTTGTTTATATAAATGAATTGGAAATCTTGGGTTCCTTAAGTATTTCATTTTTATCTCCTCCATCCAATGGTTGGTCACTTAAAACATGTTATGAAATAATAACTTAAAGGAATTCTAACCACTAATTGCATGCTTAAGCCTGGTAATGCATGTTTAGTTTATTTTTAATTTTTTTATCATTTTAGTAACAATGATGATGTTATGTTGATTTCTGTGGAAAGTCCTAATTTGACAACTCCAGTTACATCAAATCCAACAGGTATCTTAACATGATTAGAATATGATCTATCAAATTAGAAAGCTTAAAATAGATATTTGTTTAAAATAAAGAACTGAATAATACCTTTTTCTAAAATAAAAAATGTGTCTACTCTGGAAATGTTTTGATTTCTGTGATTAATAATAAATAAATACATGATTCTTTAATTTAATTGATGTTTCTTTTTAATCTTGTATTTTATCAATTTCTATCCTTTTGTTTCTTTACTGTGTTTATCTAATGATTTTCAAGTTTAAAAATTACATATAATTTTTTAAATCGTTTGCCTTGACCTTCTGTTGGTGCTGGTGGTGTTTTATTTCTTGCCTTTTTACCCATTAAGTTGTCTTACACTTTATTTTACATTTAAAGTTTGTCAGCTTTGTTTTTTAACTTTTTTGTTTTTTAACACTTTTTTATTAGTTTAAATTTCTCTAAACATAGCCATATTTTTCAGCCCATAAGTTCTTATCCAAAATTCCTGTTTTTACTTTATTAGAGTAGTGAATCTTAATTTAAAAAAACTTTGCCTCCACTTATGAAGCTACTTAATTGTGTCCACAGTTTGTAAATCAAAGAGCTACAAAAGATGCTAAGTATTATAATTGAGTCTTCCAACTGGTTCCAGGAAGAATGCCTTTCAGCCATCTGGGCAGTCTATTTTAACAATATCATGAATTTAAAAACAGTTGCAGCTGAGTGTGGTGGCACACACCTGTAATCCCAGCTCCTTGGTAGGCTGAGACAGGAAGATGGCAAGTTCCAGGCCAGCCTGGACAAAATTAAAAATCTGTAAAGATTTTTAGGGTCTGGGGTGTAGCGAGCTCTCGCATAACTTGTGTATGAGGTTCTGGGTTCGATCCCCAGTGTTAAAACAATAAATAGTTACATAGTCAAGTGTAGGGTTTCAAATGCTGAAATAATTTTCAGAGCTACTATTATGTTGTAGAGTTACAGAAAGAAAAGATTCTTTTAACACCCAATTAACTTTTTTAACTAGATTATCAGTTTTGGGAATAGGTAAAGTCAATACTTACTTTTTATGATTACTTAATTAAAAGTTAATCAGTGTCCCCATTATTATTGTTTCATAATTCACATATTACAAAGATACATGTGTAATAGTTTAAAAATATAATAATTTTCTTTCAGATATTAGAAAAACAGCATCAAGAAATTTCAACAATTCACCTAATGCTACACCAGAAGTCAGGGTAGGTAATAATCATTGTCTTAGATTATTCACTTAAATTATAATTTGTTCTAGGATCTTCAGTGTTGCTCTGTGTTGGATACCTTAGTGTTTGTCATTGATTCTTGTGCAAAGTTGATGGGAATGTGGTAGTATATCCCATGTACCCTCCCCCTACACCACCTCCACGTGTGTGTGTGTGTGTGTGTGTGTGTGTGTGTATGAGAGAGAGAGAGAAAGAAAGACAGACACACAAATCAATATCCAAGTCGTTCTTATAGTCAGGTTCCAGGCCAGCTTGTACTTTGTATTAGTGTCTAACTAACTAGCCTAACCAGGTCCCAGTACAGCTCACACACTGAATAACAGACGGCTAGTGATAGACATTTGTCCTGACCATACCCATTTACCCATTTACGAGTGCATGTGGATTCTTAATCATATTCTCAGAAACCATGCAGTATTTTATAAGGGCTTCTCTTTTATTGTGTATTTAAGTTAAACCATAAGAAACTCAGAGAATGTTCAGTTTCTAGCTTCTAGATGATAATTTAGGTCTTTGGGTACACCTCATCGTAGGATACTTCCAACATGCCCAGACCTTTCCATCTCCTGCACTGCCTAAAGGTGGGGAAACATTAGTTTAAAATTTTGTTTGATCTTTTAAAAATGATTCTCTGCTTTTAAAGCAAAACCTTACTTATTTTTTTTTAACAATGACTTTTCAGAGTGTAAAGAAGAAACTTGATTTTGTTATTGATTTGACCAAAGAAGCCCTGTCCAACTTCAACACAGGTAAAGGTTTTTTGTTTTTCTTAAGAAAGTGGGAAGCATAACTCAAAATGTCCTTTTGAAACTTATGAAGTTTGTTTTAGTGTGTTAATGTACATATATTTGTAGTTTTATACAGTTTATCACATGTGTAGATTTGTATAATTGTCACCATCAGACTTCCTCATGGTCCTTTTTATAGTCACACCTGCCTCTTGCCCATAGTCCCTAACCCTGGCAACCACTTCATGACTGTAATTGTCTTTTCACAAATGTTATGAAAATATGAAAGATATATGCTAGATACAGAATTTCAAGTGGACAGTGATTTTCCCTGGTCTTTTAATGATGCCATTTGATTTTATTTAGAGACAGGGTCTCACTGTGTTGCTTGGCACCTCATTTTGCTGAGGCTGGCTTTGAACGCTTAATCTCCTGTCTCAGCCTTGAGCGGCTGGGATTACAGGCCTGTGTCCCTGGGCTCAGTGGTATGGTTTTCTTGATGTTTATCTTCCTTGGAACTTCCTGGGCTTATGACTCATGCTTACTAAAATAACACTAATTCCCAGCCCCAGATTCACTTTTTTTTGCTTAAGCTGGAGAAAAAGGGCACTGCTGTCACTCTCCCTAAATTTCCACATTCATTTCCTGTTGTGTTATGTCTTTCCAACCCCTGCTGTCAGGGTCAGGGAAAAGGTATGTGCCATGAGGAGAAGAGATCCATAATGGCCGCCAATAAAAAAGCATACAAAGAATAAACAAGATTAATAAAGAAGAGAAGGCAGAATGGTAGATTTAAAGCTCTGTTGATAATAAATGGTCTACACACTCTATGAAAAAGCAAATGCTGTCAGACTAAATAACAAATGACTCATCTATTATAGTCATGAGAGTTGCAGTTTGTATATAAACAGATATGTTAGAGGTAAGAGGGTGGAGGGTGAGCCATGGGAGAGCATGGAAGGGCTAGTCCTAAGAATGCTGGGGTGGTGGTGCTGTTATGGGCAAGTAGGTAAGGGCTGCTACCAGTGAGGAGGAAGGCTGCTGATCATTGTAAGTATGCACACCCCTTGCCTGAGGAACAAAAGCATAAATAGGAAATGAACAATAATGATTATAGAGATTTCAACAGTCCTCAGTAATCAATATGTAGAAAGAAAGTAAGGCTTTAGAGAAACCTAAACTGTCAACATTTCTACAATATTTAACCCAATCCAGAAATACACATTCTCTGTGTGTGCAGGGGTACTGGGTAGCTGAAACCCAGGGCCTCACACATGCTAGGTAAGTACTCCTCAATCACAGAGCTACTTTCCTGGCCTTTTACAAATTTGTTACTTTATTTTGAGACAGGATCTTGCTGTGTTTCCCAGGTTGGTCTAGAATATATGATCAAACACTCATTCTTTTAAGTGTATGTAACATGCATTAAGAGATCAGATTCTGAATCATAAATGAGAAGTAAATAAGTAATCTATAATGGAAATGTAGCTGGAAAATCCCTGAATATTTGGAAACTAAACAGACTTCAAATCTATGAGTAAAAGAAGAAACCTTAAAGGAATGTTATAAAATATTCTGAACTGGATGAAAATTAAAAGAGAGCATATTGGAATGTATGCAATACAGGTAAACAGTGCTGACAGGGGAAAGTATTAGGATTAAATGTTCATATTAGAAAACATAAAAGGTCTAAAATGATGAACAATCTAAATACTTTTACCATAGATGCTGTGGGTAAGCAAGTATACTAAGAAGTAGTCAGGCAGTTTCTTGACCAACTATACTCTTATCATAACTCTGTTAATCCATTCTTTCACATATTTGCCAAGAGAAACAAAAACCTACATCCACACAAGTTATCACAGGAGCTTTATTCATATAGCCCAGAGCTAGAATCAGCCCAAATCCATCGACAGATGAATGCACAAATAAGAGTTCACATCCATACAACTGAACACTCAACCAAAAACAAACAAAATATTGATATATTATTAGTGTATAAGTTTCAGAAAAACCAGGCTGGGTTAAAAGAATCCAATGTGCTATGTGAAATGCTAGAAAAGGCAACCTTAGTTTTTTTCTTGTTTAGTTGGTGGTGGAGATTGAACCCAGAGCCTCACAGATGCTAGGCAAGTGCTCTATCACTGAGCTTCATCCCTAGCCCCAGCTCTTTTTATTTTATTTAGAGACATGATCTCAATTAGTCTGGCCTTGAACTTGCTCCTGATCTTCCTGCCTCAGCCTCATGAATAGCTGGTGTTATAGCTGTACACCCCCATGACTGGCCCTAAACCTGATGTTCAGTGACACAAACCAGTGGTTTCTTGGGAACAGGTGTGGGAGGAGGATTGAGAAGGGATGCTAGGGGCTGGGCTGTAGCTTGGTTGGTAGAGTGCTTGCCTAGCATGCACAAGGCCCTGGGTTCCGTCCCTAAAACCGCAACAAAGAGGCGGGCGGAGGGTTACTGAGGAACCTTTGGGTGTTTGAGTGATACAGTATTGTGTCTTGATTTTGGTGATGGTTTATTAAGTGCATACATTTGTCAAAACTTGAGAAATATGCTTAAAAAGGATAGATTTTACTGTTTGTAAAACTATATTTCTCAATCGGTCATTTCAATATAAAATAGAAACTTTAAAAATAATTCTTTTTTTTTTAAAGGAGAGAGAATTTTTTGATTTTTTTTTTTTGTTGTTGTTGTTGTTGTTGATGTTTTTGTTTTTGGCGGACACAACATCTTTGTTTGTATGTGGTGCTGAGGATCGAACCCGGGCCGCACACATGCCAGGCGAGCGCGCTTGAGCCACATCCCCAGCCCTAAAAATGATTCTTACAGTGTAAGTAATAATGTGGGTGGGGATGTGGCTCAATCGGTAGCGTGCTCGCCTGGCATGCGTTCGGCCCGGGTTGGATCCTCAGCACCACATACAAAGATGTTGTGTCCACCGAAAACTAAAAAATAAATATTAAAAAAAAAAAAAAATGTGGGTGGATGTGCGTATCCACACAGGTACCTAATGCAGTAGAGGATCCAGCAGTCAAACAGTTGAAAGCAGAGGCCAGTTTTCCCCTCGCACTTTAATGGGTTTCTAGTCCTGAAGATCCCATTAGTTTTTCATGATAAGAATGAAAGCTGGAGAGTGTAAGACATCAATACTGGTATCACTTAGGACATCAGCGGGATTGGGATAAAAGTCCTTTTTGTTTTTTATCTACACAAAGTTGAGAGTCTGTTTTAATTTGCTAAGGACTTCTTGACTTATTTTCCTGAAGGAAGTGATATCATGCATGGTAAATTGTGTCTCTTAGAATCTTGTCTTCTTGTTAAGTTGTTTCCTTGGAAATTTAAAGGCGGTTGTTTCACCTCTTACCTGTTGACTGATCTGCAGGTTATGTTCTCACAAACCTAGTTCTGTTTGATTAAGTCAGTGTAAAGTCTGTACAGACTCACTTAGCATTCAGACCATGAAGCCATTACCTATTCCTAAAAGGTTTTTAACACCAGTAAAAAGAAGGGACTAATAAATGAACTTTGAAATGTAGTGCAGAGTTTTATTCTTTAAATTAAAGAAAATAGTGATTTCATTTGGAGGATTCATTAAGTATATTACACAATTATACCACGGACACAACAGACCTAATTGGTTAGAACTCTTAGACACGCAGCCCTAATGCTCCAGTGTGGGCCCCTTTTCTTCCACTCCCCCAGGTGTTCTTTTTCACTCTCACACCCACCACACCCTTCCCTCCACCCCATCTCCTCAGTCCCCTCCCACCCTCTTCCCGCCCTCTTCTTCCTCTCCTCCCCCTTTCTCCATTCCACAGTTTATAACTGATTTCTCTCAGTTCAACACAGACCTCATTGGTAGAGATTCCTCTAATCCCAGCCTCGGAGATCTTTTAATTTGGATCCCCAGGCCTGGTGGGTCTTACATACTCAGTGTTCACAACGAGCTCTAGGTTTGCGGACATCCTTGTCCAACATCATCCCTCACAGCCATCCCTCTCCCCTGTGGAAATGTACCTGCCTCCAGGCACATCGCAGGTGTCCCTCAGGAGGGACATTTTGAAGCTGGGTGTGATGGTGAGCTCCGTTTTTCTGGATGGTGGGAGGAGCATTTGAGCCCCCAAGTCCAGATTCAGCCTGAGCTTCATACATAGCAAGACCCTGTGTTAAAAAAAAATAGTGGAAATATTTGTCAACGGAAAATTACATTATACCAGAAGTCTCTTCATATTTCACAGTTTTATAATTTTAATTCATATTTACCACCTAAAATGTAAACTGCTTAAAAGCCATGGAATTGATTATTGCAGGTAAATTTTTTTTTTTCTTGTAATTCTGGGCATCAAACCCAGGTCCTCACACATGTGAGGCAAGCTCTCTCCTTCTGATCTACTCGCCCAGTTATAAACTTCACTTGGTGTAGGGGGGCAGTATTGCTGGGGCTTGAACCCAGGGCCTCACATATATCAGGCAGATTTTCTACCAACCAACCTAAATATTTCTTCTTTTAAACCTTGTGTTGTTCACAGAAATTCCAGCACCTACCCAGGAGTCACGTTGGAAAGCTGCTTTAAATTCAGAAGAAATAATCCCAGTGGCAGAAAATACAGCTGAGGTACTAATATAAAATGCTCTGTCAGGGACTTTCCTTCCAAATTGAGTGGGAAGTATCTGTTTTACTCTTGAAGAAACATGTGGCTCACATTTCAACTTAGATAACATTTCAGTGGGCTTTTAAAATGTGCTATCATGAGTCTACTTATTTACTTAATTAAAATAATTCAGTTAAATTTTACAGAAACTATAGATATTAAAATCCTTTTTTCATCTAACAAATTAAGAAAGAATTGTTTTGTCATAGCCATTGTTGAAAAGGGTTGAGGCTAATTGGTTTTCTCATACTAATACTTTCATGTAAATCAGTTCAGTGTTTGGAAACAAGATGTGATATTTATCCAGAATGTTTGAGACCTATCCCATTCTGAATCAGTGATATTCCAGAATGTAGACATCTTAACTGCAAAAGAGCCTCATGCTTAAAAAGACTGGATTTAGCCTCACATATTCTTGAAATATCCTGTTTGTTATTTCAATAAAAGGAGTGAAGAATGGGAAATATATATTTGAACAGCTGCAGTAGACCACTTTAAAATAGTCAGTTCCCAGCCAACTGGCTTGCTAAACTTTTTTACAAATATGCTTTTAGGATTTTGATTCCTTTGAGCACCTGCCACCTCTCCCAGAACCACCACCACTACTCCCTGAACTGGTGGACAAAATCCAGGACACACTCCCTCCCCAGAAGCCAGAGCTCAAAGTGAAGCGTGTGCTGAGACCCATGGGCATCGCCCTGACTTGGAACATCAGCGAGGTCAACCCTGGGTGTGCTCCTGTGGAGAGCTACCACCTCTTCCTGTGCCACGAGAACTCAACTACCAAATTGATTTGGAAGAAAATTGGAGGAATCAAAGCTTTTCCACTCCCAATGGCCTGTACTCTATCTCAGTTATTGACTTCCGACAAGTATTATTTTACTATCCAGTCGAGAGACATTTTTGGGCGATATGGACCATTTTCTGACATAAAATCTGTCCCTGGGTTTTCTACAAATCTTACCTAAAAGAAAAATCTTCAAAAACTTTGTTGTATAGTACATATTTTCCCCCATATTTGAGTTGATTTACAATGTTACCCTTAACACTATTTGCCATTTTACGTGGCCATTTCAGATTGTGAATCCTTTTGTATGGGGACAGTTCTCTCTTATGTATTTGTAAGTGGCTTATAGCTTCACTAATTTTCTATTTGCATTCAGTGTGTTCTTTGTATGTGTTCTCAAACATACACTATGGTGGACCCATTTTGCTAAGGTGTGTTATGAACAATTCCTTTGGAGACTGGAGCTGCTGCTTTTATCAGAAGCTCTATAGCACAAGTGATCACCATTTCCTCTATTGACAATCAAGTCTGATGACTTGCTTGGGTCATTTTAGGTACAGAAAAAATTGGCCCTTTATTGAGGCCAGATCATCTTTGGGGCATATCCCTGCTAAGGTTTCATAAAAAATAAATGTCTTTCCATTCTGTTTAAATTCTAAGGGCTATGAATTTGTGCCCCTTGTATTTTATTTTATTTTATTTTATTTTATTTTATTTTATTGACTATGTTAGTCTTTTGGAGAAATAGTCTGGAGGTTTTCCCTAAGTGTATTTGTATACTTATATACATAAAATGTGTTAAACATTGTGTGCTGTGTACACAAAATCATAGAACATCTCTTATAAAAAAACATTGTCTAACCACACTGGTTCAGTTGTGGAGTTGTCCACTGCAGACTAAGGCTTTAATTTGCTGATTCCCCAAATGCTGCCCTTACTACTCAGAGGACATAACACCAAAGCCCTAATGGCTAGGTCTCCTTGTGCTTGTCCCCAAGGGCATACAAGCACCCCTGAGATGGACCGAGAGAACAGACTTGAGAAGTGGAATTCAGGCTCAAGGGAGACCGACCTTGTGGACAGCTAATAACCGGGATGTCGGGAAAACAGGAAGATCGTCTGAAAGAGAGGCATTCTTTCCTGGCAAATAGTCAAAAGTTCCAAAAGTAAATAACTGAACAGGGCAGGAGGCTGAGCAGGAGAATCACAGGTTTCAGGCCAGCCTGGGGAACTTAGCAAGGCCCCATCTCAAAAATGGAGGGCCTGTGGGTTCCATTGCTAGTACTTTGTATAAAAAACACAAACAGGTTATGGTTTCCTTGGCATTTTGTGGATGATGCCCATCTTCAGTAATATCCTGTTGTGTTTTTCAGTTGCCTGTGTCTTAACAAAACATTACAGTAGAAAGAGCCACATTCTGAAGTGCATCTCACTGGACGAGCTGCTCGCTGAGAGGTCCGTTTAGAACTCAGCAGCAAAGGATGTCCTGCAGCACAGAACAAGGAGCTCGCCGCACGTGAATCTGTCACCCTCAGGTCGATGGAAACTAGATGTTCGCTGGTAAGTGAAGCCCAAAGACTTGACGTCCTATCAAGATTCTGGCGCCCTTCGCCAACGTGAAACTGCATGCCCCTGCAGCAGGCCATCTGGAAAGTGGGGTGTGCAGGCTCCAGCAGAGAGCGTCAGGCGTCAGGACCAGCAGGGAGGCTGATGTGGAAGCAGACATCTGAATGTGAGTGGCTCAGACAGCGTTGGTATTTCTTGCCTTTGGCAGAGGCAGGGACAAAATTCTCAGCTGTCAGTGACACCAGAAGATAGCCAGCCCAAGGGCAAGGAAGTCCTGCCGGCCAGCACAGTCACCCCACAAGGTGCCACCTGGGCTTGCAGATTAGTGGGAAGCTTTATGCCTCCATCAAGTTACAGGAGGAAACATAAGCCAGCATCAGATGTGACTCACCTGGCTCGTGGAATCCCCAGGAGTCCCAGAGATCTGGGCTTGGGAACCGGGCAGGTATAATTCACAACGACCTTGGCATTCTGCCTCACCATGAAGCAATACTTTAATAATGCATTTTAATACATTTAAGAAAATAATGCTTTTAAGAAAATAATGCTCTTAATAAAATACTTTTAATAAACTTTAAAGATGGGGAAGTAGGCCCAAGGAGCTTATAAGACTTTCCCAAGGTCACCAAGACCCAAAGAATAAGTGGGGCTGGAATTCAAATCTAGTTCTTGGTTCTGGGGTACATGTTCTTCCTGTGGGGACTAGGTGGACACAGCAGAGTGTACACTGTCCCCGCTGCCTTGGGTCTCCGTGGAAAGCCCTGGCTCACAAGGTGAACTAGGGAAGCAAACCTTTCATTTGTCCTCAGTTAAAGGTGGGTGACTGAAACATCTTTTGCTGCCTGCAGCTCCTGTAGCAGACTTTAGCCACAGGAGGAATAGGCACAGCGTGGGCAGCTCCGTGCTCGGCCATGTGTCTGATGGGAGTGGTGTCAGGGACCGATTGAGAGCCGCTCTCTAGGCGAGCTCTTTGCGGCTCCCTTCGGGTATACCTGGCAGGTGAGGCACGGAGGATGGAGCACAGCCATGGGAGAAATGAGAAGCACTTTATTACTCACAGGTCCACAAGAGAAGAGGCTGAGCACAAGGGCCAGTGAGAAATCCAGACTGCAGGGTGCTCAGCCAGTGCTTGGGAATAAGAGCAAAGGACCTTTGGGCCTAACGTATCTAACGGGGTCCAGTACATTTACCTAAGTAGGTCCCTTGAGGGCCTCTGATTGGTGGCTCCTTTGCTTTCTTGCTCCCCGTCACTGGTTGAGCACCCTGTAGACTCTGCATTTCACACTGGCCCCATAGTCACCCCTCTTGTCTTGTGGACCTATAAGTAATAAAGTGCTTCTAATTTCTCCTGTGGCTGTGCTGCACCTGTGCCTCACCTGTGGGGATTAGATGGACACAACAGAGTGTCCCTCTGCCCAGTCAGGGCTCTCCTAGAGACCAAGTCTCATGGAAGGAATCCTAGCAGGTCAGACAAGAGCTGTAGGATGCCTGGGAGAGGGACGCTTGGTCACGGTTTGGACACGGTTTGGACACTACCGGTCAGCTCTTGGTTGCTATGACAAAATGCCTTAAAACGTTAAAACAGGAAAGATTGGCTTTGTCTCATAGTTTTGAGGGTTTTTGTCCATGGTCCTTCTCCACTGTTTTGGGCCTGTGACAAGACGTCATTATGGTGGAAGCACATGGCAGAGGACACTGCTCACCGCATGGGCCCCACTGTCCCCCTTCCTGTCACCCTCAGTGACCTCACTTCCTTCATTAGGGCACATCTCCTAAAGGTTCCACCACTTCCCAGTAGCGCATGGGTTGGGGACCAGGCCTTCAGTAGTTGGGCCTTCAGGGACATTCAGATCTAAACCAGTCCAGACAGTCAGGCACCGGGCTGTCCCGTGAAGGGCACAGCAAAAATCTACAGGCACCTCTGTGGGCCGCTGAGGCCTGGGCTGGGGTTTAGCCACTCTCCTTTGAGGGAGACCTCAAGACCGAATTAGAGAAAATTGCAACAGTGAGATAATGTGAAATACCCAGGACAAGCAAGTCCTTATTGGTAAGTGATGAAAACCAGTAATGACAATAAAAGCAAGCATAGAAAACAGTGACTAAGGATGAGAAGTACCTTGTTTCCTAACTGCTAATTCACTGCGACAAGGTGGTCACCAGATGTGTCACTCAGATATCCATGGAAATAAAAAATATCCTTTAAAACTATGTTAACAAATTCCCAGTAGAAAAGTATAAACAAGGCACAAATCAAAAATTTCTTTTTACCACCCACTCTAGGAGGTAATCACTGTTAGCGGATTAATGTATTTCCTTCAAGACTCTTACAATGCATGTGTCTATAGGGTCCTGACAAATGGCCCTCAAAGCTGCGCCACCCACATTCCACTAACAGTATGGAGTACACCCTCCCCAACACTGGTCTTTAATTGTAAGGTGATCCAGAAATTCCGGATCTTCTCAAGACTTGTGTTTTGTTTTTTTTTATTTATTTAATTGCATAATAATTGTACATATATGGGATTCAGCATAATCTGACGCATGCATATAATGTGCAATAATCAAATCAGGATAATTAACAATTTATCATTTCTTTATGATGGGAACCTTGGCAATCCTCCCTTCTAATTCTTTATAAAATGCATAGTAAGTTGTGAAGAATCGTCGTCCTACTGGCTACAGAGTAATCTGGTGTTCTGTCCAAGCCCTCTCCTCCCTGCTCCCTTCCTCAACTCTAGTGACTACTCTTCTACTTGGCACTTCTGTGACGTCAACTTTTTTGGCTTGCACATAGGAGTGACCAAATGGGATGTTAATCCCCTGAACTAATGTCCTGCTGTTGATAAGTTGGGACTCACAGGTTCGGGGGGGCGGGGGTGTCAGTTTGGATTGGGAGAGCTGGTTTTCAGTCTTCCTCGTATCATTTAATATGTATCCATAAGTAGGTGGCTTTACCTTTCTTTTTAGTACAGGGGATCTAAGCCAGGGGCAATTTACCACTGAGCCACATCCCCAGCCCTTTTTATATTTTAGTTTGAGACAAGGTCTTGCTGACTTGCTGGTACTGGTGGCTTTACCTTTCTGAATGTGTCTCCTCAACTAAAATGAGAGAATTTATGTAGTCAGATCTCTAAAGTCAGCAAGCCATCTCTCAAGAAAAGGAGGACAGTAAAACCCCATCCCCACCTCTGTTAAGGGGATGGTGAAAGCAAGCCTGGTGCAGTTTTCCAGATAAATATTATCTTGAAAGACACTGGCTTGCTTACGTGTGCTGGGAATGAGGGCAAATTGGTGCTGTCTGCAGAAAGCTGCTCTCTTGCTCACATAGCAGGACTGCTGCTCACACAGGGAACAAAGCAAACTGATGACATCACTGCTCCTGTAGCCTAGCTTATAAAACCCCACCCCTGTGGTCACTCGTGTGGAGTTGAGGACACTGTACAGGATGAGTAACACTTGTCCAGCTGCACACCACTCGACAGGGTGCCATCAGGGATGGAAGCACTATTTCTGGCATTCACCATGACAGCAAAGGTGCTATTTGTCCGACCTGTCACCACTGGACTTTCTGGAGTGGCATCATGAGGGATGCTGGTGCTATCCGGACCTTCCCATATTTTTCAATAAATCCTAACTCACATGCCATCTCCAGGGGTTTTCTTTGGCTTCTCAACAAACTAACCCACTGTCCAAGCACAATTGGATTGTGGACACAACTTTCAACCCTCAAAAATTACAAAACATAAAAATTATATCAGAATTGGAAGACTCAGAATGTGATTTGGAAACTGAGGTTCTTAGGGTCTGCTTCACAATTCATTGATTTCAGTCTAATAGGATGGATCCTGCGAGTGTCTGTTTATGGAGGTTGCTGGAGTGTGCAGCATGGAGACTCATGTGAGCCACACTATTTGTATTTTTTGTATTTATTACCCTTTTTGATGGCTCATTTTTGTCTTTGCCTTCCTTCTGCTGGAATTCTGCTTATCCGAGCAATTGGTTGTTTCTCTGTTCTTTTAGTGACTCCTCAAATGTCAACATATATTACATTAAAACTTTTCATTATGGAAATTTCCAAACATACAAAAGCGGAAGGATTGATACAATAAAATCCATGTTATCTGTCAAATAAAAATCAAATCTAGCCTCAGGTAAGAAGAGAACCTATTAAAAAGTACTCACTATAACAGGGAGAGGCCACAACCACAAGGTCTGCAAGGCCCTCATAATAAGGGCTGGAATGGTTTTCTCTTACAGGGAGAAGTAAAGCAAGTCTAGAAATAACTGGGCCTGGGGGTGAGGTGATTCAGCACTTGACAAAAAAGGTTTCCACTCATGGCTTTTTCTGAGGTGTTGGCAGGGGAGGGACCCCATAGTCCACTGCTTGGTTAAAGACCTAATTCTCACTGAAATTCTCTGGGAGAGAGGCCAGACTACAGCATGCCAAGTCCTGTCAGCCGGCGGTTTGTCTGGACTGGCCAGTGGACACACTTCACTTACCATTTGTGGGATGGAAATCTGGGTAATTGGAGGGTCTGCGTCTGGCCTTGTCACAGGTCACCAAATTGACCTCAGTCTCCCCTAAGGGACACAAGAAGGGTTTTTCTGCAGCCAGCAATATCAAAAGAGCATTTCCAGAAAGTTCAAGAGACTTGAGATATGGGAGGGGTGGGTGGCAGGAACCATTATGGAAATCAGAGTTGCCAACTAAGCCCAATCTAGATTACAGCCTCTTAAGACACCAAGAGTTTGTGGCAGAACCTGGGGGAAAGGTGGCGGGAGCCTGGTGTCAGGAAACCAGAGGAGGGCACTGGTCCTTGGCCAGTTCCTGGTGCTACGAGATGAAGACCCCTTCTGGGAGTGGCTGAAGGACACTGGTGCCAATGCCAAGCAATCCGACATGCCTGCGGGTGCCCTGGGAGTAGTGTGGTCTCTGTGACGTCCTCTGGGGCCCTCAGTCCCAGCCCCGTGTCCGTCCCCTCCCAGGCCTCTAACCTCTAGAAGGTCGCTGTGGTCCTGCTCCCCTCTGCTGTGCTCAGGGGTCCTCACCATTTCAGCTTCTGGGGACTCTCCCTCTTGGATGCATCTCCCTCCTCCTTCCCCTGCCAGTTCCTTGGGCACAGTTGCCATCTTTCCTGCATGGATTCCTGGCTCCTTCCCTCACCCACCTCCACTTCTGGTCTGCGTGATGCCATGTGGCTCCTTTTGGGCAGAACAGACACTTCCTTGTAAAGTTTGTAGCAATAATGTCCGTGGCCTTCGTGGCATTAAAAGAGCATCTCATAATGATCTCATAATGGAATAGAGGCCATTACAGGGCCAGGACTTGGGCACCTTCTGAGCTGCAGCCTGGGAATGTGGGCTTTTGCACTGGCCAGGGGAATGTGACCTTTTGAACACAGCCAAGTCTGCAAAGGCCGTGACCTTATGGTGAACGGTGCAGCTGGCTCTGAGTGCTCCTAGAGAGTCCTGGCAATCCGTCAGGTTCAGCCTCTGTCAAGATAACTTACTGCGCCTGTTCCATTCCTGTCCATGCAGTTTGTGGAATTTTGTCTTCTCCTTCTCCTGCCCTTCAGAAGATTTCATCTCACTCCAGTCAGAATGGCAATTATCAAGAATACAAGCAACAATAAGTGTTGGCGAGGATGTCGGGGAAATGGTACATTTAATACATTGCTGGTGGGACTGCAAATTGGTGCAGCCACTCTGAAAAGCAGTGTGGAAACTCTTCAGAAAACTTAGAATGGAAACACCATTTGACCCAGCTCTCCCACTCCTCAGTCTATACTCAAAGGATTTAAAATAAACATACTACAGTGACATAGTCACATCAGTGTTTACAGCAGCTCAATTCACAGTAGTTAAACTATAGAACCAACCTAGATGCCCTTCAACAGAAGAATGGATAAAGAAAATGTGGTACATATACACAATAGAATATTACTCAGCCTTAAAGAAGAATGAAATTATGGCATTTGCAGGTAAATGCATGGAACTAGGAAATATGCTAAGTGAAATAAACCAGTCCCAAAAAACTAAAGGCCAAATGTTTTCTCTGATAATCGGATGCTGAACCATAATGAAGTGGAGTAGTGAAAAATGAAGGCACTTTGGATTGTGCAGCAGGGAGGGTGGGCCTGTGGAGATGGGAAGGACAATAGAATGGACAGACATTATCATGCTATATCCATGCATGATCACACTACTGGTGTGACTCCACTTGTATACACAGTGTCAAAATGCATTCTATTGTCATGTAGAATTCTTTAGAACAAAATTTAAAAAAAAATTCCAGAACATGACCTCTTAAGAAATCCTATACTGAACATCAGAATAGCTGTTGACTTTTAAAGCAATTGAGCTTAATAATAAACCCATATAAATACAGTAAAAAAAAAATTCCAGCTCATGCCAACCTCCTTTCATCTAAACTTCAGATAACTTCTTGAGCCCCCACTAGCTACACAATTATTGTGCTGCAGACCTGTGACATATAGTTTTATTCATAATATTTTAATATTGACATTTTTTCCAGCATTGACCAAATTTTTTCAATATTTCTGTCATCTTTCCAAACAAGAAAAGGATAGCATGCCTTGACTTCAATTTCCTTACCCTAGATACATGGCCATATAGAGTTTTAGACCCACTTTCAAAAAACAAACAAAAACAGATAATTATGACTGTTTCCAGTGAGTATCTGTTTGATTTCCTGGCATTTTACCCAGTATCTGTCCTCACCATTTTTTCTTCTATTCCTCACTTTTCTTCTTTTGATTAGGGGATACCAGTATTTTATTCTCCCATAAGCCGTGTGTCTCAGACACCTTTACCACCCTGCTCTGGGTTGTGCTCAGCTGGGTATAACATGGCATATGGTAAATATTCCCACTAGAATTCTGGAGACACCATTTGTCGTCTGGCCTCAATTTATTAAAAAGAGGTGTGTTGGGAGTTTTTTTTTTTTCATGTAAGTTATCTGATTTTTCCTACTTATAGCTTTTAATATCATCTCTTTAGTTAGTCAGGGTGATGTAGTAAGAACCATGTAGCACCAATGACAAAGTAGTTTTGCCAAAATGTTCCATCTGGCTGGGTGTGGGGTTGCACGCCACGATTCCAGCCACTCGGGAGACGGGAGCCTGAGGATCACAAGGTCAAAGTCAGCAACATTTATTTATTTATTTATTTATTTATTTATTTATTTATTGATTGGGTGATTCTCCTTAATGCTTTAAAACATTAGAAGAAATATATTGTATTAGATTGAGGACTACAGTATTGAATAATTAGGGAACCCCTATAGATTCAATATGAAAAACAATCTGTCAGATCAAGATGACATTAGAACTATTTGTGGTTTTCTGTGTTGAGCTTTTTGAGGTGGTGAGATTCCTTATTGAGTCTTCCTGGTTTGGTTTCATCAGGATCTGGGACCTTCAGAGGATGCCCAGGGCTTTCTGCTTCCCACTAAGTTTCCGTGGGTGTGGAGGTAGTGATCACACTAGCACATGTTGGGAAAATTCTCTATTGTGCTCAGACACCTACTAGATTTCTGGTGGATCCCAGGAGCTAATCCCTGACCCTGCAGCCAGGTCTCTCCCGGTGAGGTGTACAGTCTCTTGTGCTTTTCTGAAGGGAAGTTCCATGTACCCGAGATGTCAAATCTGGTTTGGTCCCTGTGTGCAGGGAGTCGTCCTCAGCAGTTTTGTGAGACCCTCAACAACTTAGTGAGAAAGTCTTTGTCTCAAAATGAAAGAAATATAAATAAAAAGGACAGGGGCTATAGCTCAGTGGTTAAGTTCTGTCCTCAGTACCCCTCACCCCTGATTACACCTGATTCTGGTAGGCCTTTAGACAACTACAGGGGGCTGGGGAGGTGCTCAAGTGGGAGCACGCTCTCCTGGCATGTGCGGGGCACTGGGTTCCATCCTCAGCACCACATACAATTGAAATAAAGATGTTGTGTCCACAAGATAACTAAAAAATAAATATTAAAAATTCTCTCTCTCTCTCTCTCTCTCTCTCTCTCTCTCTCTCTCTCTCTTTAAAAAAAATAAACGTGACTACAGGTTTACAGGTGACATGGGGGCTAGAGGGGCACTCTACACAACAGCTCAGGGACTCAGTCAAATCCAGAGTGTGTGGAATTCTATATAATAAATTACTCAGTTTCTCAACAAATAAAAAGGGAAGGGACTTTTGTAAACATTTTTAAACACCATAAGAGACTTATATACTAAAAGCATAAAGTAAAAAGGATTTTGTTTAGATCTTGATTCCAACAACCTGATAAGACTTTTGTGAGACAGTTGGGGAAATCTGAACATTGAATAGGTATTTGTTTTGGGTTTAAGGAATCATGGTTTAGATTTTAAGAACTCATTATTGATCTTTTTAGGTATGTGCTACAGTTTGGATCCGGAATGTTCCCCAAAGGCTCATATATTAAAGGCTTAGCCCCAGACTTGGTGCTATTGAGAGACAGTGGAAACTCTTAGGAGATGGGGTCTAGTGGGACATCTTAGGTGATTGGAAGCATGCCCTTGAAGGGAATTGTGGGACCCCGATCTCTCCCTCTCCCAGTTTGCTTCTCAGCCACCGTGAGGAGAGTGGCTTTTGATGCCATGTACCCTTGCCATGATACACTGCTCACTACGGGCTAAAAAGCAACAGGGCCAATCAAACTTGGCCTGAAAACTCCAAAAGTATAAGTCAAAATGAAACTTTCTTCCTTTTAAGTTGATTGTCTGTGGTATTTTGTTATAGTAACAGAAAACTAACTAGCATAGTATAATGGTATTTTGGATATGTTTGTTAAACTTACATATATATCTATATCTATCTATCTATCTATATTATCTCCTCCCTTAGGATAAAAGGAGATGACTGTACTGTAGATGACTGTACTATTACTGGATAAAATATCATATCTAAAAATTATTTTAAAATACACTGGGATGAAAAGAGAATCAGTAAGAGAGGCATGTTGAAATCACCTGTATCATTGTACTGTGGTCTATTTGAGTCCTTTTGTTGAGGAGGGTCTGTCTTATGTAATTAGATACACCAACATTTGGGGCATAAATATTTACATTTGCTATGTCTTTTGTTGGATTATTCCCTTTACTCTTATGAAGTGATCTTCTTTGCCTCTTCTGATTAACTTTGGCATGAAGTCTACTTTGTTAGTAGAAGTCCAGTCCTGGTTGTTTGTAAATACATTTTGTCCGTCTCTTTTAATTGGAGAATTGAGATAATTTGGCTTCAGTGTTACTGTAGAGTGATGTTTATTAATTCCTGCCATTTTGATTTACTTGTAAAGTTTGATTTGGTCCCTTTCTCATTGTTTAGCTGCTCTTCAAATGAGATTTGTTCATCTGTGTGCTTTGGGATTTGTTTTATTTCTTCTGTGGATTTCTAAGGATTTTCTGTAGTATCAGCTTAGTAGTCTTTAATTCTTTCAGTTTCTGTTTATCTTGGAAGTTTTTATTTCTTCTTTGATGCTGAAGGATAGCTTTGCTGGAATAGCAGCAGTCTTGGTTGACAGTTATTTGAAGCCTTCGTGGATTTTAGTGTTTGTGTAGAGAAATCAGAAGTAATTCTAATTTGCTGCCTAAATGTGACCTGATATTTTTCTCTTGAGTCTCTTAGAACCCTATTTTTGTTCTGTACATTAGGCATTTAAACTATAAGACGACATGGAGAGGCTCTTTCCCTACCTTGTCTATTTGGGGTTCTGAGTGCTTCCTATATCTGGACGTCCATCTCACTCCAAGTTTTGAAAAATTTTCTTTATTTCCTTGAAGAGACCATCCATGTCATTAGCCTACATCTCAACTCTCTTTGATTCTGGGGCTTGAACTCAGGGCCACTCAACCACTGAGCCCCATCCCAGCCCTATGTTGTATTGTATTTAGAGACAGGTCTCACTGAGTTGCTTAGGGCCTGGCTGTTGCTGAGGCTGGCTTTGAACTTGCGATCCTCCGGCCTCAGCCTCCTGAGCCGCTGGGATCACAGTCGTGCACCACCGCACCCGGCTCCAGTGAGTCTTTTTTTTTTTTTTTGATATTTGCTTTTTTGTAGTTGTGCACAATAACTTTTATTTATTTTTATGTGGTGCTGAGGATTGAACCCAGGGCCTGGCACATGTGAGGCGAGGCTTCTACCGCTGAACCCTAACCCCAGCCCCTCCAGTGATCCTTAAACTTGGTCTCTCTGTGTTTTCCCAGAATTCTTGTATCTTCTGGTCGTGGTTACTTAGTTTCTTTTCTTGAATGCTGTCTGAATGTTCAAGGCCAGCCACTGTGTTTTGCTCTGAGATTCTGTCTTCACCATCATCTACTCTCTTAGAGAGACTTTGAACTGACTTTTTAAAAAACCTTTCTTTTTCTAATACACACACACACACACACACACACACACACGCACAGTTGCAGATGGACACAATACCTTATTTTATTTGTTTTTATTTTATGTGGTGCCGGGGATCAAGCCCAGTGCCTCACACATGCTAGGCGAGCATCTACCACTGAGCCCCAACATCCTGGCCCCTCAGCTGACGTTTTATTTGATGTTTTTGTGTCTTTCTTTTCAAAGATTTCTGTTTGGTTCTTATCAGTCTCTTTCTCCTTATTGAATTTCTCATTCACATCCTGTACTGACTTCCTTAATCATTCAGTTTTACGGTGTTCTCTTGGAATTTATTAATCATTTTATAATTATTCTTTTGAATTCTTTATCTGGTATTTTACCACTTCAATCTCTTTGGAGCACTGGTGGTGACTCGTGGACTTTAGGAGGTGTCACGTCACCTTGCGTTTCCGTTTCTGTGTTCCTGCATTGGGTCTTCTGCCTCTGCCGGGATGCATCTCTCTTACTCAGATGCGTGGCCTTTGGGGCACAGGTGTCCCTTGCCATTTGTGCTTTGATATCAGGTGGTCCTGGTTCAGATAGGAGGTGTCACCGAAAAGCTCATGTGTGGGACGATCCTGAGAGGTGTGGCCTAGCCTGCACTGACCCACTGATGGGGTCAACTAGGGGCAACGGGAGCAGGCCAGCTGTGCCTCGAGGGCTTCACTTTCCACCTGAAGCCACGCACTGAGCTGCTTTCCTGACTCTGTCCTTCTGCCCAGATGTTCTACCTCAACTGGGGCCAGAGCAATGGACTTGGTGGCCTTGGACTGTGACCTCTGAAGCCGTGAGCCCCAGATGAATTTTTCCTCCTCTAAAATTGTTCTTATCAGCTCTTTTGTTCACAAAAATGAAAAAAAAAACACAGGTTTTTGTTAATTTTTCAACATATTTAAAAAAAATTTTTTTGTACCAGGGATTAAACTCGGTCACTCAGCCACCGAACCACATCCTCAGCCTGCATCACCCCTAAAACCCTGGTTTTCATTTTATTTAGAGGCCGGGTCTCACTGAGTTGCTTAGCACCTCACTTTTGCTGAGGCTGACTTTGAACTCACCATCCTCCTGCCTCAGCCTCCCAAGCCTCTGGGATTACAGGCAAGCACCACTGCACCTGGCTCCAGTGGGTTTTGTAGTGTAGTTTCTTTGTTAGTTCTTTGGTGATGGTTCGTGTATTTTGATACAGTTTATATTGTGTCAGAGCTTGAGATTCCACTTTCCCTGTAGGTCTCAAAGAGGAGGATCCTTCCTGTAGATCTGGGAATTGTGTTGTACACAGCAGAGGGTGTGGGGTGCACATTCTGTGACTGTTCTCCATTTACCAGCTCTGAATATTCTAAAGGGGTATGGGCGTAATCTAGATTGAGATTCCTCTCGGGTGAGGTGCCCACGTCTGTTAGTCCTCTCTGGTTTTGCTGTAGGAATGGATGTCCACAAGTGGAAATGCAGGCCCTCCGTAGCCGTTCCTACTTGGGATCTCGTTGGTAGTTAGTTTGGGGTGCACTGTCTCTTGACTGGGTTTAGCTCAGCAGCGGTCCCTACCCTGAGGTGCGCTACTCTCACTGTTTGAGTTGTAAGGCACAGAACACCTGGAAATAGAGCCTTCCTCTAATCCACCATCTTGAGTTCCCTGGGGATCTTTAAAACACCAACATGTCTTGGACCGACTTTTAAAAATACCTCTGCAGCTTCAGGCATTCATGATTCACTTCTTCCTCTTGCCATTTTTACAAAAACTCTCAGCTTTAGAAATAATTCAGGAATATATTTTGGCTATATTTTGACATTGTGATTTATGTAATAGACGTAGAGATCTGAATGAAGTCAGCTTCTTACATAGTCCATTTGGGATGATGAGTGATGAAGGATTCTTGACTTCTGACCTGGCCTTTGCTAGAATCGACCACAAAACCAACTGTTAACCTAAAGCATATTGTACCAAGGAGGGTCCTTTGATTGCAAGCAAGTGTGTTGGGGAATGTTTTCTAGGAAATCAATGGCTAATTCCCAGAAAGAAAAGAAAATCTGGGCAGAGTCTCTTTGGAATGCTTTCCTCCAAAGATACCAGATAATCTGTGGGGACTTACCTAAAGTTGAAATTCTCTGTTGATGGACTTTCCCTCTTGTCTGTCCTTGATTAGCAACTTGCTGTGGGATGGGATAATGTGATTGACATTCCCACCAGGATTGTGTGAAATGTGTGAGTTCCCTCTAAGAAATGCTGGGTCCTGCTACCCAAGAGTGGGGAAGGAGATGCCAAGCAGCTAGGAACTCTCCCACTAAGCTCATCCCCAGCCATTTGTATTCTTTCTTTCTTTTGGGGGGTGGGTACCAGGGATTGAACTCGGGGGTACTCAACTACTGAGCCACATCCTCAGCCCAATTTTGTATTTTATTGGAGACAGGGTCTTACTGAGTTGCTTAGCGCCTCACTGTTGCTGAGGCTGGCTTTGAAGTCATGATCCTCCTGTCTCAGCCTCCCAAGCCACCGGGATTACAGCTGTGCACCACCATGCCCAGCTTTTATTCTTTACTTTGAGACAGCATTTTGCCAAATTGCCCAGGCTGGCTTCAAACTTGTGATCCTCCTTTTTCAGCCTCTGTAGTTGTTGGGACTACAGGCATGCACCACTGTGTATGACATATTCTGTCTATTAAGTGATATATCACTGCAAATACCCAGGAAAGCTTAACCGTATCCTCTGTCCTTCTCTGGGAAACTGGATATCAGTTCAGGAGCTGAGACCTTGAACTTGTGCCTTTAAGTCGCCTCTAAGTAGGACCTATGCTGACTGTGTTCTTGGCTGCCACCTGGTGGTGGTGATGATGGGGCCACTTCTATACCTGATTCTGAAGGAGGGAAGAGATGTTGCTTAGACAGGGACTGGAAACGGGACAGTGGAAGGGAACACTATTCTAAAAATGTGCATGATTTCTGGCCAATCAGAAGAGGCTTTCTCTGGGACCTCTCACCATTTATCTGTATCCTCTTCCTCCCCTGAAAGATATGTCCATGACCTAGACTATGAAGGTGCCCTTATTTGGACAAAGGGTCTTCACGGGTGTAATTAAGTTAGGGGTCTCAGGATCATCCTGGATTATCCAGATGGGCCCTAAAGCCAATGACAGGTGCCTAAGAGACACACAGAGAAGACCCAGGAGATGGACAACAAGGGCCCGGACTCCCTGTTCCATGGAGGTGGGCCTCCTGGGCACGGCTGGACTCTTCACCCTGCAGGTGTTCACCCTTCCAATAAGGAGGGTGCAGAATTCCATCAGTCCCCCCAAGGGCCTTCCCTCCATGAGATGTGCTAGCATCAGGACTCGGGCTGAGCCTGACCTGTGGCTGACAGAAGGAGGCAGTCGGAGCAGCCGCTTTCCATTCTACCCCTTCCACAAATCCAGGACGACGGAAAGCAAAAGAATTAAACTTGAAAAGAAAGAGCCCTAAAAAGCATACAGATCCATTCAGTCAGTCCTACCTTTGCCCTTATAAGACTGTTGGAGATAAGGCACCTACAATATGGACCCTTTAGGTGGTAGAGCCATATTGGGGTGAAGGGCCCCAACCACAGGGCCCCAGACATCAAAAAAAAATTTAGAAAAAGTCAAAAGAGATGGTGATCACAGGAATCCCAGCAGATGGGTGAAGATCTCCACAGAGAAGCTATGTGGATGGCACTGGTCCACAAGCAGAAGCCTTCCATGTAGACAATGAAACCATGACCCAGACACCAGCATAGAACATCTTTCTCAAGTCTTTGAGAGGAACAGTCTCCTATACTTTCAAAATTAGGGCTGGGGGTTGTGGGAGGGATGACCATTTGTCAATGACAGTGATTACAGTAAGTTGAATGGATAAGGCTGATATTGAGGGGTTTATCTATAGATGCTCTTACTGATCCACTGGGGCAAAAGCAGCGATGGAAATTCTTTAACGGAGGTACATGACGTCTTATCTGTGAAGATGGTCTTTCTACATATACTAGATTTGTTTTTTTTTTCTCCTGCACTGGCATATGGAACCCAGGGCCTGACATATGCTAGGAAAGTACTCTACCACTGAACTACATTCCCAACCCTTTGCATTGTTTGAGACAGGGTCTTGCTAAGTTGCTGACACTGGCCTTGAACTTGAGATTCTCCTGCCTCAGCCTCCTGAGTCGCTGGGATTACAGATATGCACCATAGCACCCAGCTTAAAACTGTTCATAACTCCCCACGGTCTCCCTGGATTAGGCTCCAGGGAGTATCATCAGTGCACGTTTTACTCACTTTTTCACTGCTGTGACCAGAAGACCTGACAACAACAATTTTAGAGGTCGAGAAGCTATTAGGGGCCCAAGGTTTCAGTCCAGAGATGGCTGACTCCAGTGCTCTGAACAGCCCCAGGTGAGGCGGAACAGCCCCAGGTGCAGGAAAACAGCTCAGAACCTGGAGCTGGGGAGCAAAGAAAGAGCTCCTCACCAGGAACAAAATATACATCCAAAGACACACCCCAGTGACCCTCCTCCCCCAGCCACACCCTACCTGCCTACAGTGACCACCCAGTTAATCCCCAACAGGGCATCAAGGCACCGATTAGGTTAAGTCTCTCATGACCCAAAGACTGTGCCTCTCAACTCTCATGTCTCTCACACATCAGCTTTCGGGGGACACCACATATATAAACCGTAACAATGCAAATGGCCAAGCTGGGAAGGATCCAAGCAAATGACACATGGTTTGTGGTGCAGAGTTTTAATTCCCATACAAGAAAGCATGGGGCTTGAGCGTGAAGGAGCAGTTCCTATGAGTGATCTGTGGGGCTGGGGTGAGTGATGGCAAGGGGACTCAGGTCCAGCACAGACGTTCTGTAATAGTAGCAAATGATCAATTCAAGCCTAGCCTACAATAAGCAGGGAGACAGGCACATTTTTCTGGCCAAACTAAATTGAAAATTTAATTGAAAACAGAAATACACATAATTGAAAAAGAAATGTACACATCTCAAGTCAAGATCAGGGAACAATGAAGCCAGATTTAAAGATAAGTAGTTAGTGTAGTTAGGTAAATCAGGTCTAATATCAAGTAAGATAAGGAAAATGGAGACCATTATCACGAATGGAGACCAGGAAACCAGAACAGCACCAGGGGAAATTGAAATGTTAATGTCCCCAAGGCCCCAGGCCCATCCTAAGGAACTGTTAATGAAGTAGCTCCCAGCAAACAGGGAGGTGCTAATCAAACCACCCCAGGCCCTTCCTGCCCAGACTACTCCTCCAGTCCCCCCTCTGTCCCACCTTCCGGCCTTCCCACCTGCATTCTATCACTGCAGGACAGAGGGAAACCAAGGGCCGGGATGTGGGAGGACTAAAAGAAGACCTCAGATACAAAAAAGGGAAGACCTCTCCTTTATCCTTTTGGGTTCCCTTCTTCTCTGGGAGGAAGTCTTTTCTGCTATCCTTTTTTTTTTTTTAAGTATTTATTTTTAGGTGTAGATGGACACAACATAATGCCTTTATTTTTATGTGGTGCTGAGGATTGAACCTGGGTCCCATCGGTGCTAGGTGAGCGCTCTGCGGCTGAGCCAGCATCCCAGCCCTCTGCTGTCCTTTAATAAAGCTTCCACTCTCCACTCGCCTGGACGTGCTTCTCTGGTGGTATACTTCAGCTTTCAGGGAAGCAAGGACTCGTCACCAGTCCACAGCGGCAACAAGAAGACCCAAATGTGGAGGGGGTTGGCGCATTTAACCTGAACTCAACGTCACCAAATTTTATCCAGTCCTGAACTAACAAGCTGGAGAAGTGGCCACCAGGTGGCAGTGGTGCCTCTTGTAATTTCTGCAGTTGAACTTAAACATGCTCTTGTCCTTTTCAATGTTAGAAGAAGAGATTTGCACAAAACTGCTAAATAAGATATTGTGCAAATGTGCCAAGTCTTCTAGCTACTATCAGAACATAATGTGACCTTCCTTCCCAGGCTTCCATGTTGGTCTCCGCTGCGTTGGGTTCTTGATTCACCAAAGTCTTCACTAGAATTGCCTTACAGGTCAGACTTGAAGTCCCAAGCTCTTCCATGACTGATCCCAGAGCCTCGGTTCTACCTAAAATGAAAGTCCTTGCTAGTGGATCTTATCAGCAGGCACATCGTTCCCTTCTTCATGCATCCTTTCATCAAATCCCCAAATTGGAATTGAATGACAGATTAAAACCAATTTGTTTGAACATCCATCACAAGTGGGAAAAACCTCAAATCTCACCAAGAGCGTAGAAGCCATTAGCTTCGGTTGTCCTGGATGAACCTGGGAAGTTTCCTCGGGATCGGTTAGGGTGTGCCCCTCCCCCAAATACTCAGCACCCAGGTAGGACCCACTTTGCCGCCCCCCTCTCCTCACGGGAAATAAAAACAGGATGAAAGTTTCCAGAAGGTGGCGGCAAGATGCAGACTTAGATTAAGAGAAAGAACCTTCAGAGTTGTCAAACGGCCAAAAGTTAAACAGGAAAGGGATTCACAGGAAGCACAGAGAGTGACCCACAGAATCTCTGCTAGAGCAGGGTCAGGATGGACAGGGGCACCAAAGGCGGCCCAGGAGGAGCGTGGACAGGATGCAGCTGCTGAGGGTCTAACTGCCAGCGGAGCCGGCCCCTGAGGTCCTTCTAGTCACTGGGGGCCTGGCTCCAGTCACTGCTAGACTTGGCCCTAGGGGATGGCTCCCGGGGAGGGAGGTGGATTCTCCAAAGGGAAGGCGGCCTGGTGGCCAGGGGCCGAAGGTGACCTACACAGGAAACGAAGGACAGGATGGGTGTGACCTTTGGAAATCCCTGAACTGAGAGGTGACCTTCTCAGCTGGACGTGATCCTTTCCCACCTCCTCTGAAGTCCACTGGGCTCACGTTCAGAGAGGAGCAGTCCGGGCCACCCCTCTTGGGGGACTGGCCTAGCTTGCCCACTTGGTGGCCCACCAAGGTTCCCAGTCGTCACCGGCACCTGGGGGACTTGTTCAGGTGGCCGGTTCCAGGGCCCAGCTCTGGAGGTTCCGATTCACGCAGCGTGGGTGACCCCGGAACCTCGTCCCCGACACGTCCCCGGGGATTCCAGTGTCCAGGCCCGCGCTGTAAGAGCGTGTCCCCAGCCACCGCACCGCAAAGACCCAGCCACAAGGAGACGGAGCGGGAGAAAGCGCGTCCCGAGAAGGAGCCGGTCACCCCCTGCCCCAGGCGGTCACCCGCGGCACCGGCCTGGGCAGGAAGGAGGTGGCGCTAGGCTGGGAGCCCGGGATGGTGGCTCCGGCTTCCAGCGTGGGCTCCAGACCCTGCCGACTCTCCACAGCCGCCTCGCTCCCGTTAACCCCCCGGGGAGACCCGGCCAGCGCCTCCCCTGGGCGAGACCAGCTGCCACTTCCTCCAGGAAATAAAGAGATGGTGTCCACCTACACCGTGAAAATAACTTATTTTTTAAAAAAAGTCACGTGTGCCGTAAGTTGACTCTGGCAGGACCCCGAGCAGCAGATCCCTAGAAGTCCCTCCCTCCTGCCCAGCTCCCCTCCGCCCGCCCGTGGCCACTCCACCCTGCTCTGTCTCTAGGAGTGTACTCCTTTGCACACGTTTGTGTAAGTGCAGTCAGAGGCGGAAATGACCCACCTGTGCATCGATGGTGGGTGGAGAGAATGAGGTCCATCCCGCGATGGAATGTTCTCAGCCACAAGAACGAGGGGGATCAGACACCAGCTGCCACTGACCTGGAGGACGTTGTGCCCACTGACAGAAACCAGGCCCGGAGGGGAGACACTGCCTGCCCCTGACCCCCTGGACTGTCCTCGGGTTGGAACGTGGAGTGGGACAGGCTCTCCATGCCGGCTGTGTGTTAGAACCACCTGAATTTCACTTCACAGCTCTGCTGCCCAAGCTGCTTCCCAGACAAATCCAGTCTCCACCTCTGGAACCTGGGAATTGCCAGCTTCCCAGTGGTTCCAGCGTGTGGCCATGTGGAAACCCAGGATCTGAATTCAGGAAATCCAAGTCTTAGCCTGGAATCTGCCACTTACCCGTAGGGGACTTGACAGTGATGAAAGATGAACAACCTTCCGTGAGCACTGGCGGATTGCCCCTGCAGATGCTGCCATGGTGATTCAGGAAGCTGAGGCCCAGAGAAGCCATGCAATTTGTCTCAGGTCACACAGCAGGAAATTATGGGGCCACATTTGCTAGGCACTTCCCAAACACAATGGAGAGGCAGCTTAGTGGGCAGGATTTGCCAGGGAGTGGAGGTCCTCTGGTTCTGGGAGGATAGCTCCTTAGGTCCCACACCTTGTCTGAAGTTTCCGGCATTCAGGGTCCTCTTCTCGGGCTGGAAAACCATGGTCTGAGGCTGGTTTACAGGGCACGGAAGAGAGGTGGACTTCAGAAATACCCAGCCTGGGTCCAGCCAGGACAAGGCTGTGGCCCCAGCTTGGGGTCAGCTCTCCTGCCAGGCTCTACCTTAGTGGCACACTTCCTACCTGATGAGGCACCTGCTCCTCCTGCCCCGTCCCCCAAATCTGCTGGTGAAGAGGCCCAGGCCCAGGGCAAGTGGCAGTTCTCTTTGCTCACCTGTGTCCCGCCCCTGCTGAAATGACACTTCCCAAACACGGAGCAGCCTCTTCCTGGTCCCCTGGCCCCTGCTTGTTCTCGCTGACGACAAACCTGAGCAGCCTGCCCCTTCAGCTTGGGGTGGGGGGGACCCGTACCCTTCTCCTGGGTTCAGATGCCCAGGGCCATCGCTGGGGACGCTGGGCAGCCTTCCTCCTGTTGTTCCCCCGGGGGTGGGAGCCCAGCCATGCTGCAGACCAGAGGACTGTCAGCTGGAATATCCCCAGGGGTCAGTGTGGAGTTGCTACAAGGAAGAAATTCTAAAGAAAACAGTGAAATGTACTCTCCATGATACGGTCTACTTCCAATGACTTCAAAGGGAGTTTGTACTGGAAACACCTTTTCTCCTGTGAGCACCCTTGTCCCTTGGTACTGGGGGACGGTTCCCACGTAGGAAATGGCACCGTGCTTGCATACAGCCTGTGCACAGCCACCTGCAGGCCTCGACTCCTCTCTAGATGGCTCATAGTACTGCACACTGGGAAATCAGTTGTTGTACTACTTTGTTTAGGAAGTAATGACAAGAAGAAAAAGCCCAGCAGGTTTAGTACAGATGCGATTGTTGTTTATGAATATTCTCCATCATTATCGATAGAGTCCAGGACTCAAAACTCACCAACACAGAGGGCACACTGTGCAGTGGACTCACGCCGAGGTCCCGTCCTAAACTGTAAGTCTCTCTTGAACAGTCACCAAAAAAGGCACAAAAATCACATGACTAAGAATTAATAAACTGAGATCCTTAAAAATCACCTAGTGGTGTTCTGGTAACGGGTTAAATTAACGAAGACTAACTCCCAGGAGCCTTCATGGGCTGCAGGTTTGAGGAAGTGGACGGGGATCGGTGTCAACGCTGAGTCCCAGACACCCCATCAGGGGCAGTAGTATCTCCTGCTCCTGTGCTGTCTGGGATATTTTAGGTTTTGTGGTTCACACACTCTGTCTCCTATCCGGAAATGACTCGACTCTGCTTTTGAAAACAGCCGTGAACACTGTGGAAGTGAGCAGGTGTGGGCTGGGCCTGGCCCCTGGGTGGAAGTTTTGACTTGGCTTAAGCTTTCCCCTTTTTATTTTATACCAACCATGAACTTGTGGATGTTGTTGCATCAGGAGAAACTGTGAAAACACACCAGGATGTTGGCATGTCTCATAGCCTTCAGCGAGATCCTACAAGGAGCAGATCTTGGACCGAGTGGTCCGCTAATAAGCAAAACTGAAACAGAGTGTGGCTTTGCTGAGCCCATTTCTGCCTGGGACCTGCCATCTACATTGCTGCAGATTCGTGGCAGCTGCCTTGTGATCTAATGATTAGAAGCTTTGAAGGACAGTGAATTCAACTCAAGGGTCAGAGAACGCTCTCAGGAAGGTCCAGGCAGGATTTTCGGCTTGTTAGGCCATGTGGTTGCTATAGCAACTCTCCCACCCAAGCGGGCAGGCCCCAGCACAAATGGGCGTGGCTGTTTCCAACAAAACTTTATGGACACTGACATTCGAACTTCAGACACTTCCACAGGCACCAGGCACTCTTCTTCTCACCTTCCCCCAACCACTTAGAAATGCAAAGGCCATGTCCAGTTCATGGGTCAACAGAAACAGACAGCCGGGCAGATCCGGCCAGTCGGGCTCTAGTCTGTGTCCTGGATAAGATCAGCACACAGGATGTCCCCTGTGAAAGGCCGTCGCAGACCCTTCCCACGGGTTTCCCTCCCTCCATCTCTGGCCTCGGGTTGAGACAGTGGGGTCTCACTCCCTGCTCCGGCAGGAGCCGGGTGCAGCCACCAGACACTAGCTCTGGGGTGCTGGAGTTGGGTCTCAGACGGTGAGATCAGGCCAGAGACCAGGGTGGTCATGACGCACCTAGTGCCCAGTGCAGTGCGCATCCACATAGCTACACACACACTTGGTGAATGAATGAAGACAGAGGCATAAAACTCAGGCTTCTGCACCCATCTGCCACATGCATCCAAGAAAACAAAATTGACACCAGATAAACCAGGGCACGGTGTGTCTCAGAGGTGGGCGCGGCTCAGCGTGCACGAGGCTCTGGGTCCTAGCCAGCAGCAGAACAGAGAAACAAACAACGTGAACAGTATCCCCCTGGGAACTCCAGGTCACAGCCTCGTGGAGGCAAGGAAATGGGGGTCCCCTAGAGAGAGGGGTGCCTTTGACTGCCTTTGGCTTCCCTTAAAGATCAAAGAGATCTTGGGGGGGAGGTATGAAAGGCCCTGTGCACGCGCCCTGGGTCTCTCGGGCTGGACCCTGCAGCACAGCACGCTCCCGCGACGATCTCATTTCCATCCTGACCCACCCTTTAAAGCCAAGGTCTTCATTAACATCAACTAGAGAACCGGACCAATCACATATTTCCCATCTGCAAAGTGGACACGGGGGCCACTTGCTCAAGACGGTGCTAGGAGATCACCCGCCAGGCAGGGGCGTGGGATCCTGTGCCCTGCTGAGGTGGCCACCACGCCAGCCCCTGAGGGAGCAGGAGGAGCGGAGGTGACCTCCTGACGGCTGTCCGTCGTCAGCGGCTCTCACCTTAACGAGACACCCACTGACCCCGCTGCTCCGGGGCGGCATCTCTACCCTAGATATCATCACGCCAGGGAACACTCGAGTCTGCTGCTCTGAGCAATTCGTCTTAAATTTTATTTTTCATGTACAGTTTCAGATTATACAAAACATAGAAAATGGACTATTTTAAAGGCACAGTAAGCAGCAAGTCTCTAACTGCCCTAAATTCACATGTGTCCCCAAAGCAAGCTTCTTCAGTAGCCTCTCAGCCTTCCCCTGGGACCTCCCCATCACCGGCGCCTTCCCATGTACAAAATGGCCGAGTTGCTCTTTGGTGAGTAACCTGTCAATCACTAGCGAGTTTAGTGATTCACTCCCCACGCAGGAGGCCGCCACAGTGGGTCTTCACCGTGGGGTACTGCGGAGCATCCTGGGGTCCGCCTGGCCACACACAGGCCCGACCCCGCAGCAGGGGGCGGGCGCAGGGGGCCCCACTCTCCTGCATTCAGACGTCCCGCAGGGTGACGCGCCAAGCAAGCTCCAAACTCGTTTGAACAGAGACCCAAAATAATTTTAATGCAAATAACAAAACAAGTTAGTCTGTCCCCATCACGTGCCCTCCATGAAAGAATTACAGTACTTTATAAAAATGTCATAAGATGCGCAGGCTACATTCCTTCCAACACAGTGGCAGATTTGGTCCTGACATTGGCTTCTTGGATGTCCAGCTAATTTGGTGGTGGTTCTCGAGCCAATGACGATGAGCACCAGGTGGGTGTGTCTACCTGCGGGAGGACGAGGGGCAGCCGCCCCACCCTCCCGACTTCCCACACGCCTCACCACAGTCGTGTCACAGATGGAGGGACCCAGTGCAGCCCGCTGGGAGACCCCGGGCTGCTCCAGATCAGGGGTGACAGATATACTCTGTGGCCCCAGAGTTATTTTGTGGGGGGAGTTCGTGCCTTGCATGGGGGTTGGGCTTTCCACAGCTCTGGTTCTAAGGAGTTTTGATTGTTTCTATTGTGAATATCAGAAAGTTCTAGAAAAGCCACCTGGGGAGAAAGCCTAGGGGAGGGCGCCCCAGACCCAGCTTCCTCCTACAGCATCCTGCCGACCCCAGGGGTGCGGCTCACGTCCTTGCCCACAGTGAGCCTGGTGACCCTTTTCCATGGGGTCAGGAGGGGACCATCGTCCTGTCTCTGGCCCGTGGCACTGGGCTGACGGTGACCCCTCCACAGAGAGTGGGTCCTGCTTCAGAGACGGCAAACTCCACACGGGAGCCCCCCCCAAGGCATGGAACACGGAAAACACTTAATACAACTGTGGAAACCAGCGAATGAGTGAACAGACACTGCTCTGCACTGAAGGGGCCTTGGTGACCCTGAAAGTACTCACACCGGACGGACGTCTCCCTAGCTCCACCTCCACTGGGCCGATGGCAGACCACCCGGTCAGGGCCAAGGTATTTAAACAGCCCACGATCCCCTACGCCATCCCAGGGTCACCTCCCGGGGGGGATGCTCAAACACAAGAGGAGAAGGGTGCTGAGGTACGAGGTCGGGCTCCTGACGACCCCTCTCGGAATCACCAGGAGTGCTCACTCCCCGGGGGGCCCCTGCCCTGGAAGCCTGAGGACTATGGCCCTGGGGGATGCGCCTCTGCTTGCTGGCTGGGGACCCAGGACCCTCCATGGAAGTGTCCTCTGGCCACAACGCAGACAGGTACTGGGCAGAGCCCCACGTGTCGGAGTCAAGTGGAGCTATGTTTAGAGGGAGCTGAACGCCCGGAGCTGTCAGGACAGGTGGGCACCAAGCCCGCTCCTGCCCGGGCCTCCGCCTGACCGCTCGGTGGCGTCTGCCGCTCTTCGTCACGGCTTGTAACTAGCTCTGACTGGTTTCTAGTCTTTCTTCTCCACCTGATGACGACCCTGTGAGGACGCAGGTTGTCTAGACAGGGTCCCCTGCGCCTGCCACGTGGCAAGCATGCCGTCACTTATGTTGACGGATGAATGGATGAAGGACTGGACAGTGGCAGGTCCTCTGGGCTCCAGGACAGAGGTCAGGGAGGCTCGCCAGCCTCAGAATGCAGGACAGGAAGGGAGGCTGGGGAGGAGGCTGCACAGCCTCTGGAGGTGTCAGGGCCTGGGAGAGGAGCTCGGTGGCCCAGAGTGAGAACCAAGAGGGGCCGGGGGCTGAGGTCTGGCCTCAGTGGGGCCATCTGCACATGACCAGGCCACGGACCTGTCCAAGACGGCTCTGCCACCGGCTCCGGGAGGTGGTCCCCAGCTCTAAGCCATCTAAGCATCTCCTAGCCCACTAGAAATGCAGCTCGCAGGCCGTCTGCTGGACGCTGGCTCTGCGGGTCTGGGGGCGTCCACAGTCTGCATTTGAAGATGCCCTAAGGAACTTTTTGCAGCGATTCTTTGCCTTCATCTGACACAGGTTACAGACCCCTGTCCCTGACGCAGGCAGAGATGCTGTCAGCAGCTCTGGGCTGTGGCCCAGCCTGCTGCAGGAGGCGGGGGCCCGGCTCACTACAGACAGAACGCAGCCCTGATGCCGGTTCTCACCCGCGGCTCGGGCCGACGTGAAGGTCACCCCTCGCCTGGGCCCTTTTGGGAGGAAGCTGAGGAGGAGCCCGGCCAACCCTGCAGGAAGCGTGTCCCCAGGGACTGGCTGCCTCCTCCCTCACGACCCCCCACCCTGCCCCGCTTAAGAAGCAGCCGCCTGCCTTTCCTGGTCTCCGCGGCTGGATGGGCCTTTGTCTTGCTCAGGCTTTTGGGTGGGCAGCAGTTCTGAATGCCAGCCGGAATGCCAGTCTCCTCTCTCATCCCAAGAATGCAAAAACGCTTCTCTCTCCCTCTCTCTCTCTCTCTCTCTCTTTTTTTCTTTTTTTGGCTTTTAAAGGAAACAATATGTTTGCTAGAAAAACCACAAAAAAACGATTATATACAAAACGGTTATCTGAGTGTGGACTCTGAGGTGCAGGGAGGGTGGCGGGCGCCTGGAGCTACTTGCGCTTCCTCAGTATCAGGTACATGATGCCGCTGATGAAGGTGAAGGCGAAGGCCACCCAGGCCAGGATGAAGGCGTAGCCGTACCTGCCCTCCGACGTCAGGGAGTAGTAATTCTGGTTGCTCTCGTGAAGGTCCTGGCGCCGGTCCGTGTAGATGGCAGCCGCGATCATCACACACAGACCTGCCAGAAAGAAAGCGGGGGCTCGATGGGGAGCCGCGGGAGCTGCGCCCAGGACGGATGAGCCACATCCCCAGCCCTTTCCATATTTTTATTTCAACAGGGTCTTGCTCAGTTGCTGAGGCTGGCCTTGAGCTTGCGATCCTCCTGCCTCAGCCTCCTGAATGCGCCACCTGCCTGGCTCACAGCAGAATATTGCCATCTACCCTAAAGCCACACTGCTTACTAGCTGAAACCTGTTTTGTGTGGGCAGCCAAGAACCCTGTCCAGAGGACACGTCACTCTTGGTCTAAGCCAGAGGTCAGCAAACTTGTCCTACAAAGGACCACGAAGTAAATAGTTTAGGCTTTCAAGGGCTAGAGGAGTCGCCACTGCTCGACTCTGGCCAGAGCGTGATGGCAGCCAGGGAGAGCACATTAAAAAATGGGAGTGGCTGTGTTCCAATAAAACTTTATTTACACAAACACAGGGCAGGCCAGATTATTTGTCACCCCAGTTTACTAGCTAAAGTTTATGGACACAATTGTATGTGACCCTAGTTCTGGCCAGAGAAAATTCTTCAATGAAAAATATTAGCCCCTGAAAAGAGATGAAGGAGGAAAAAGCATATTTTAATTGTTTTCCTTCTCCCCTGCTGAATGCTTTAGATGCTATTAGATCAGGATGAAATGTCTGGACTTACAGTAGCCCTTTTGGGGTCATGAAGAGGCTGTCACTCACAGTCTGAAGATGACAGACTAGAAGGATGGGAAGAGACGGGGTGCTTGATGCTGTGAGCCCTCAAACCAGCTCTGGCACTTTCAACCTACAGGCTACTTGTTATGTAAAAGCAGTGACTATCTTTATGGCTAAAGTCATTGATAATTGGATTTTCTCTCAGGCACAGCCACAGTATTGTAGCTGAACACTTGATGACATTCACAGAGGTCAGTGCCAACAGGAGGCTAAGCTCCCTGATTGTCTTAGGACCCCGCCCTGGTCCAGCCAGGCTGTCTTTGTGGGACTGTCCATCCAGGGGCCCAGACTCCTCTGGGCAGCTTATAACAACGAATAGTCACGTCGTGGAGTGGACGTCTTCATCCACTTTCTGTCTTGCTAAACTTCATAGGTACAAAAAGTGCTGTGCCACCTCCACCTTCTCTAAGTTCCTTCAGGACCGGGACCATGCGGTCATCTCTTACCTCCAGCCGGCAGCAGGGGCTTGGCCCAAGGTGGGCACTTCTGCCACCGACCAGCCTAAACTCTGCTGATGGCTCCCGCCAGCTTAGGATGAAGACCCCAAGTGCTGTCCGTGGCCTACAGGACCCCACGGGTCTGGACCCCCGCTGGCCCACCTCCCACACCTCCCCTCGCCACTGGCCGGCTCTTGACTCCTGGCCACGCTGCTCCCCGGCCAGCGTGCTGCCCCCTCCCCGCTGCCCCAACACAGCACAGGGGTGACAGCGGCTCCTGCACCCTGACAGGTCCCCGCTCAGCTCAGTGCCTTTGGGGGGCCTTCCCTGACCCCAACTGACCACGCTCTCAATACACACTGCCGCGGGGACCGGAGGGGACCGCTGCCCGCCCTCACTCACATGACAGCAGCTGGATGATGGAGGTCAGCACGAACCTCGCTCCCTGCTTGAGGCGGAAGAGCTGGAGCAGGAAGATGAAGAAGGCCACGCAGCAGAGGGCGCTGGACAGGATCATGGTGGCCTGCACGGTCTGCAGCGTCGCGTAGCCTGCGGGCAGAGGCCGAGGGCCAGGCTGAGGACGGACCCACAGCCACCAAGAGAGCCGCAGAGCCGCCTCACAGGATGCGCCTGGGCATCTGGGCCCAGGGGCAGCAAGGAGCCCCCCGACCCCTCCCGACAGCCACACACACCCCTGACGGGGGGGCCCTGACGCCCTTATCTGGAAGGTGGAGGAGGAGCCCCCTCTGCAGGCCCCGGGCTGGGGCACGGCTCCCACATGCGTGGCTCGCAGGGGGCTTAAAGTGCGATCGTCACATCACCCTGGAAGATGCGATTCAAGAGGCCAGGCTGGGGCCCGGGAGGGTGCGCTTCGGGCCCATGGGACTGCGTAAGGAGCTCCTGACAGCGCTCCGAGGACCCCAGTGTGCCCCCAAGGCACACGTGAGAGGATGAGCATCGTCATCCCCACGTGGGAAAAGAGGGGATTCCTTTCCTTGAGACCAGCTTTAACAGTGAGAGGTTCCAGTGCAGGCAGGACAGGCCTCGGGGACAGACAGAGTCCTGCTGGAGGGGGACAGCAGGGTTGAGCACCGTGGACCCAACAACCACAGGTGGACAATATTCAAGGAAAAACAACTAGAGAGCGTCAGAGAGCCAGCCTTGGATCTGCCTTGCCCTGGCACTACGCGGAGCCCACACCAACGAGGTGACACGCGGGCACTGACTCAGGAATCTGGAGGTGACCTGAAGCGCAGGAAGCCGTGTGCAGGTGACATCTCTGCAGACACGTGCCACTTTATAGAAGGGACCTGGGCATCTGCAAGCCATGCTGTGCTCAAGGGGTCCGGGCCCCAGTCCCCTGCAGGTACAAGGGATCTGGGTTGGGGCTGGGTTTTATTCTGGTTTGAACCAGAAAGAACCAGACACCGTCTCAGAGCTTCCGGAAGGGAGGGTGTCTGGCCCGTTGGATTCCCTTTGGTTTCCAGGGCAGCCTTTTCCTCCTCCTGGGGGAGCTGGTTCAGGGGCAGAGACAGAAAGTGCCCTGGATGGTACGTCTCCGTGAAGACAAAGTGGGCCCTCAGAAAGCAGGGGCCAGACCGTGAAGCCCGCAGGCTCGCGGACCTTATTCTCTGTGCTGTTTTGGTTTGGGGTTCTTGTTCTTTTTAACCACTCTTTACAAATGTAAGAACCCATCTCAGCTCTGAGGGCCACTCCAAAACCGGCCTCAGCTGAGCTTGGCCAGCAGTTCCCTGACCACTGCCTTAGGGACAACCACCAGCAAGCGGTCCCACAGGCTGTGACAGACCAGCAAGTGACAGAGGCTTGCTTGGGACGTGGGCACACACTGGCCACAGCTGGGTTTGCCAGGTAGGAAGAATGGCGGTCCCTGGGCTGAGGCTCAGCGTGACAAACAGAGTGGGAGAGAGGTGGCGCTGATGGCTCCGTGTGCTTGGCTGTTGGTCATGGTCATGTCTAGAAGGAATCCTGGCTCCATCGACTGCTTCTGGCTGGGCCACTTCCGGTCACACAACTGTTCTCTGCCTCAGTTTCCGTATGGTTCCCGCCTGGCGAGGCCGTGCATAAAGGGCCCAGCCCCTGCTCAGGGCGGAGCTCAGGGAACCCCGCCTGCCACTGGTATCTCTGCCGCTGGGATGTGAACGTGGATGCTGTCCCCAGGCAAGCACTTCACCACGGAGCCCCAGCCCCAGCCCTTGCTGCTGCTCTTCAGTGCGCACTGAGACCCTGGGACCCAGAGAGAAGCACCCTCTGCTCCCCAAACCAGAGATCAGTTGTCCGCACCAAAAGAGGGTGCCCAGGTGAACCCGAGTGTCGGTAGACAGTGACTGATCTTAGGCGTGAGACTGTCTCATGTAATACGTGGGACATGCTCATAAGAAAAAATGATTCACTGTTTATCTGAAACACCGAGGTAACAGGGCGTCCGTATTTTGTCAGATACGAGGGATCCCAAAGTGCATCTTGACTTGGTTCTACAGGGACAGCTGCCCTTCACAATGAGAGACAGCGGCTGGGGTGCAGCTCAGTGCTGGGGGGGTATGCTTCGTACGCACCAGGGCCTGGATTCAATCCCAACACCACAAAACTAAATTTAAAAATGTACTTTTCTGTATCTCCAAAGCCCTTTTTCATATTTGACCTCATTTAAACGGGGACATGTAGCGGGTGTGGTGGCCCGCCCCTGTTAGCTCAGTGACAGGGAGGGGGCTGAGGCAGCAGGATCACAAGTTCAAGGTGAGCCTCAGCAACTCGGCAAGACCTTGTCTCAAAATACAAAATAAAAAGGCCCAGGATGTAGCTCAGGGGTGGAGTCCCCGAGCTTAATCCCATACGTACGCAGAGGTGAGGGTGGCTGAGGGCACTGGGGTCCTCAAAGCACTGGTGACCTGCCCAAGGGGCAGAAGTGCTCTGGGTTTCTGCCACAGTGGGTGGCTGCGACAGGGGACGTGGCCAGGCGTGGACAAGGAAGAGGCAGAGGGGACCCAGAGGGGCTGAGGCTGTGGAAGGGGAAGGCGGGAAGCAGAAGAGGTGAGGCCCAGATCAGCTGGTCGGGTCCCCTCCCCCTGTGCCGGGCGCGGGCAGACCCCTTGACCCGCCTCCGCAGGGGTACAGGTTCCTCTCCACTGTGCCTCCTCGGCCAGCTCCCGCCATCCACGCTCACCTTGAAAGTTGTCACCGATTTCCGTACAGTTGGTGCCATTTGTGCACACTCTCCAGACATCGGCACAGAAACCTTCTCCCACCCACCAGGCCTGCAGCGAGAAAGGGAAACGGGCGGTTAGAGAGGCAGACACCGGCGCCCCCTGGCAGGTCCTACTAGGACAGCTGGCAACGTCTGAGGACATTTTTAATTGTCACAAGTAAGGGCAGAGGTGCTGCTGGCATCCCGACAGAGGCACAACACACAGGAAAGCCCCAGACGACAGCAGAGCTGAAGGGAGAGCCTGGTCCGCAGGAGACCCGAATTCCCAGGACCTCTGCAAAGGCTCAGCAGGGCCGCGTGGGAATCGGAGGAGAGGACAGGGTCGTGTCCTCCAGGCCCTGCCCCAATCAAACCTGAACATGGATGCTCCAGAAGCCCCATGCTGAGGCCAGAGTCTCCATGCCTGGGCTCAGGGCCACGGGGCAGGGAGGACGCCTCCAAACTGTCCAAACTGCCATCAAGCCAACGGAGGGCACCGGGGGGCCTCAGAGCACTGAGGTCACCGGATCCTGCCACTGTTGACCCGGGGCTCCAAGCGGGTGGGGAGGCGACTTACATTGTCGATGGTGGCCACAAACAGCAGGGCTGCGGAGGTGATGTGGAAGATGATGATGAAGGCAAGGAGCACCAGCATGGTGGCGGAGCAGGGCAGGCGGGCGGCCAAGGGTCACGGCAAAGCCCAATCAGGGTGTGCTAAGGGGGGGGGGACAGATTCAGATTTGTCATGATGCAATAAAGTTCAGTGGGGTCTTAGGACAATCAAGCCAGTTCTGTCATCTTTCCTCGCCCGGGGTACACTGGACCAAAGGTGGCAGGAGGAGCTGTCCCCTGTTAGACCCAGCAGCCGAGAGTCCCTTGTGCCACAGGGAGGCAGGGACCAATCGGAATCTCTAATTCTGAACGGTGTTTCAGCTGCGGCTCCTCAGCCGACTGCGGGCACAGATCAGGAAGGAGGGGCTCTGCGTGTTAAAACGCTGCTCCCCATCCCTCTATCCCAGAAACTCGGTGAGCACTCACTCCCACAGGCCCTGCTAATGAAAAAGCAAAATGACCACGGTAGGAAAATAGTTCTTGATGATCTGGCCGCTTCTGAAATCGGTCCCCACTCAGACATCCCTCCTCTTAATACCATTTGAACAACATTGGCCCGTAACATACAAAAACACTGTGTGACCCACAGCTGCCATTTCTCTTCCCTCTCTCTGAGCACACAAGGAGACTACATTTCCCAGACTCCTTTGCAGCTACGTTGGGGCCAAAGGTCATTTCTGTGGGAAGCCTCTGTGCTCCCTCCCCCAGGGAGTAGCAGGGGGCAGCGCAGCTGTGGCATGCTGAAGCCTCACACCCTGGACACGGACTGCAGCTGAGAAATAAGCCTTTGACTGTTAAGCCACTGAGATCCCAGGGTGGTTTTTTTTTTTTTTTTTTTTTTTTTTTTTGATTCTGGTAAAGACAATCTGAATAATATACAACAGGAAGTGATTGCAAAACGAAGTTGGAGATCTGGCAAAAGAACTCAGGCTGCTCTCAACCGACGGGCGACACTGGATCCTTCTCAAAGGGGACCAAAGGCGGTAACATGTGAGAACTTGTTGGAGCTGGGCTAGTTCACATTAAAAGACGGGAAAAATAAACCTAGATGACGTGGGGAGAGAGCATTGAAAAGAACGATTTCCATATCAGGGGGTTAAAAGTCCCACTGGGGAATGTTGATGAAGTCTGAACAGTTTTACAAACATGACCATCGGCTTGGTCAGCAAAAGCCAAATGTCAAGTGAAGATGTCACATCAACCCCTACAATCAACACTGGAGTCATTCTTCTTTCATTCCTGTAATTTGTAATCAGATTCTATTATCAAATCTTATAGAACATAAAATTAATTAAAAATAGTTAAAAATCAGACCTTGCTTTGACTATGATAAAATTTTTGCCCAATTTTAAATGGAATAAAACATATGTGCATGTACACACACATTTTTTTTGCCCACCACTTGTCTAAACCAAACCTGTTTCTCTAAATACTTCAGTGCAGTTCTCAAAAGCAAGTCCAATAAAACTAATTATAACAAATTAAAAAAAAAAAAAAAAAAAAAACAAGTCCAGGGGCTGGGATCGTGGCTCAGTGGTGGAGCACTTGCCTCCCATGTGGATTCGATCCACATAAAAATAAATAAAAATGAAGGTTCATCAACAACTAAAAATAAAAAAAAAATTAAAAGCAAGTCCATTTTCTCAGATAGCCACAGTACGATGACCACAACTCTGAAATTTAACATGATACAATGCTGTTACCTCACTTGCAGTCTATTCAGACTTCTCTAATTATCCCAATAATATTTCATGTAGCTTCTTTTCCTGGCCCAGGATCCAGTCTAAGATGGTGGGTTGCATTTTGCCATCAAGACTCTTTAGTCTCCTTTAGGCTGGAATGGTACCTTTCTTTTCTTCTCATGAGAGTGATAGAAGACTGCTGACCATTGTTATGGAAAATGCCTGGCGAACGCGTCTTTGAGGTGTCCCCACCGTCCGTCCGTCCGTCGGGTTGTTTTCCTGGCAGGACAGACACTTCATAGGCAATGCCTCCTGTGTACCCCCACCGGGAGGCATGGTGTCAGACGGTGCCATTATTGATGGTGCCTACTTTGGTTGGTTGTGATCACTCATTGCACATTTTCTTTGTAATTCAACAGTCATTTCAGGGGGAGATAATTTTTATTGTGGTAAAACACACACATTATAAAACCTGCCCTTAGTGATGCTTAGTACATCCATCACCCCATCCTGTTCTAGAACATTCATCATCCTAACGGAAACTTTGCACCTTTTAAGCAGTCATTCCTCCTCTTCCCCTCCCCACAACCCGGCATCCATGATCTGCTTTCTGTCTGTAAGGATCTGCCTGCTGTGGACATGTCATATAAATGGAATCACGATATGTGGCCTCTTCTCTCATTCAGCATGTTTCAGGGTTCATGCCTGTTGAAGGATGGGGAGCTCTTCTGAGATCACGCAGAGACCCTCTCCATGGAACTTTCATTTCCAAATCAGGATCATTTAAGACGGCCCTCCTCTGGCTACCTTTCTCTCCCTTCTCCAGTGAACATGCAGGAACCACTGCGGGAGCCCCCCGACCGCCTCTCTGCCAGCTCTTCCCTCGGACCATGACCACTCTCCCTCTGTTACCCCCTCCTGGAACTCACTGAGGCTCCTGGACTCACACAGGGTCTACTCCCGGAGACCCAGGATTTTCCAGAATGAGCCAGGAGCTACGAGGCTGCCCCTCGGTCTGGGAGGCCCCAGCAATGCTGTGCATCACCAGTTGGAAGGACCCAATGAGCCAGCTCAGAGATTCTTCCAATTCTTTTCAAATGGACAAATTCCCCTTTGTTCAGGCCTGCGTCATTCCCAGTTGCCATCGTATGCTGCCTCCAAATAGATGCATTTCTGACCCTTGGAAAAAAACTCACGAACCATCTAAAGGCCATGTCACTTAAATATGGGCTGGAATGTCAAAAGGCCAAGTTCTTCTGGCCGTAAACTCCTGGATGATGATAGCTTTACACATTGTCCAGCTTAGACAACACAAAAGCATATAGACATAAAACCAAAACTTTCTAGAAAAGGAAAAAAGGCTCTAACCCCCTCTTTCCCCAAGCATGAAATCCAAATGTTACAAGGATTATCTTGAATGGTGCACTGATAGGGAGCATTCGACCACATGATGAGAAAGTCCTCTCCAATGCTCCTGACTACACCAAGAAACAGGGCTAGTCTGTCTGTCACACCAATTTTGTTTTTTCAAAAGAAAAGACAGAGCTTTGTTAGACCATAGTTTGTAACTAGAATTTAATAACATTTTTGAGTTTATTATATTTATTTTCAAGGTTCTTTCTTTTTATAGTAATAGATTTATAGTAATGATATAAAGTGACACTTCAAAACAATTTTATTCAAGTTTTAAAGTGAGTCATTAAAGAAAAAGATTATGTTAATAAAAAGAGGGGGACCTCAGTGTTAGCAAAAACCCTGAGGGTGGATCTCAAATGCTTGATGCCTGGGAGGTACTGCCTTAACCCCTGGGAATGATCTTGGTTGAAAATCTCAGACATCAGGAATTGGTTCCTGCAGAGAAAGGGGTAAGTTCTTATTAGAGGTCAAGTAAGGTCTGAGTCCAGCATAAGGGAAGGGCTGGGGTCCATATATGGAAGGGTGACTTGAGACTGTTTGGGACCATTGGGTGCCCGTGAAAATTAGGGCACCGAGAAGTAGATGTCACCCACTTAGAATTCTCCCAGGATCACATCTGGAATTCAGAGCTCCAGTAAACAGATCAATAAGTAAACAAACACAAAGAGTCGGGGTGCGGATCAGTGACAGAACTGCAAACCCAAGGACACTGCTGGTGACCTGACCCGAAACTTCGGGAGAAATCACTTATAAATTGAGAAAACCCCACCAGTCTTTAAGAGGGAATAAAAGTGGCTCTTTACTCCTGCATCTCGATGCAGCGTGAGTCTCCTCGCTCCACCACCACCCCTGGCCAGTCCCCCGTCCCTTCCTCGAGGTCACCGCCCTCCAGTTTCCCACGCAGCCTTCCAGAGACCCTCGTTAGGGGGAACATTTAATTCCCTCCCCCTGCTGTTTCCGCGTGAAGGGAGCAGCACCGGAGTAACACTTCCGCCTCATGCCCCGCCCCTCACTCACTCCTTCTCTCCTGATTGGAGGAGACATCCACGGTCCGCTTTCTGGATTGGCGGAGCTCATCCATTAGGGTGCCCAGCCGCCCTCTGGGCCCTGGCCTCCTGAGGTTGACCTCTAACCCCATCCTGCCTCCTTTCTCAGCTGATGACAACCCCACAGAGACGGGACGGTCCACCGCGTTCTTGGAATGGCTACCTGGTGTTCTGCTGTGGGGCTGTGCCCGCTCCCCTGCCCTGGCTCCCCGTGGATGCCATTTAGTTTTGCCACCTGCCCAGTGAGCGTCCTCGTCCCCCCCCCCCCCCCCCC
>NW_026000185.1:912104-929317 GCF_001458135.2 Marmota marmota marmota | reverse complement strand
CCCCCCCACTGGGTTAGAGCACCCCCGGGCAGACCCCTGGGCGGGGGAGCGGGAGCCGAGTCCGAGCATGTAAGTCATTTTACTCTGAGATTTCAATTTCATATAGTGCATCCAGGACCCCATCAGTGCCACCTCAGCTGACCTTTGGAGGTCTTCAGGGGGCACCAAGTCCCGGGCCAGCTCACACACGACATGGGCGGTGGGTGGAGGAGCCTGGATGTCCTGATCCTTAACATCCTCTGGTTTCCTCGGAGGTGTGATTCTGGCCTCTAGAAACCAGCCTGTGCCATTCCCATGGCTTGTCCCAGCAATGCTGTCCCCTTGCTACAGCACCCCCACAGCACACCCTGTCCTCTCTGGAGACCCCGGGCTCCATGTTGGATGGAGACGGCCCACTGAACCCAGGGTGAATCAGAATTACTCCTTGACCTTCAAACTCATCTTCCCTTCAACGGACATAATACTGAATTCTGGTCCCCCCCCCCACCACACACACCCCTGTTTCCTGAAGGCTTCAGTGCTCTCCCACTGTAGCCAGATTGGCCATGTCCCTTGGGCAGTCTCTCCTTTTCCCCTCAGCTCACACTCTCACGTTGTCTGGGTCTCATTTCAAACATCCCTCCCAAGAAAAGAGCCTCTGAGCACCAACGGGAAGCTACCACTCCTCCCTCCAGCACCATCCGTCCCCTGCCCCGAGTTTCTTTTTCTCCCAGGAGTTGCGCAGTCTGAAGTCATCTTGCTCTTTTGCTTACGGTCTGTCTCCCCCTCTGTCTTCTGCCACCCTCGCTGTGCAGGAGCTGCCATTTTACAGTTATAGAAATGTTGAACTACCAAGGCCTCTGGAAAACTCAAGTCCTCGATTGTCCAGAAGCGAGAACTGAGGCCAGGGAGGGCCGAGACTGGATCCTGTCCCACGGCAAAGCAGGAACAGGACCAGGTCTAGAAATCTGCTGGCCAATGCCAGTCACCCTTGGATCTCGATGGAGACCTGTTGGAAGGCTCACCACAATCTTTCAGAAATCCACCACCATTTCCCAAAGGCCTCTGTCATGAACCACATTGTTTTTCCCTTCGTCATTTCTTCAGGCGCTGAATAGAATGTTCTTCTAAAGAGGCCTCCTGAGCCTGGGTGTTTACCTGCCTGAAATCAGGGGACTGCACTAGGGGAACGTTCCCAGTTCCTGTCTAGTAACCAGAATCCTGTGATTGCAGTGGGGTTTTTGTTTGGTTGCTTGGTTTGGGGTGGTGCTGGGGATTGAACCCAGGGCCTTGTGCATGCAAGGCAAGCCCTCTACCAGCTGAGCTGTGTCCCCAGCCTGCAGTGGTCGTTGTTGTTGTTTTGCTGTTTTGATTGCAGCGATTCAACATACGTTTTGTCCTGTATAATAATGTGATGGTTTAAAAATAAATTAAAAAGATAAGCAGAACCAAAAGGTGTAAGATGAAACCCACAGCCTCTGCCCTACCTCAGTCGCACTCCTCTAAATGATCTAAATGATCACTCTCCCTTTCAGCCACCCCCTCCCCCGTAATTCCAGGCAGCATCTGTGCACTCTGTTTTCTGGTTGTTATTGGTATCTTCCTGCTTAGGGAAGAGTTTTTCTCCTTACTGACACTTATTCCCGTCTCCTCCCCCATTATCCCATTCCGTCTCAGAAGATCAGTCGTTGTCCCCTCGGTCATCCCCATGTAAACATGTACACTGCAGAGCCAAACAGTGTGCTGTTTGTCACTCTTTGACAAACCCTTTTCCCAAACCATTTCTACTTTCTTTCTCTTCTCAGTGTTCTTCTTCCCCCTCTCTGTGGCTCCATCTCTCTCCCATATTTCTTTCTAAGCTCTGCCTCAGTTTTTTTCTCCTTCTGTCTTCTGTTGCAGAATCCCAGGTGCAAAGCAAATGCCCCGTGTCTGTTCCAAGATCATGGGGTGAGATTTGCCTTCGTGGCGCTCATTTTCCAGCCAGTCCCTCTCCAGACTCTGCCCTCCCCGGCCCTCCGCCGCGTGCAGCCTCAGCAGCTGCTACTGTCCCTGGACAATGAGGACAAGCAGTCCACACATGGCACTCTTCAGGGAAGACGGGCAGATTCGGTTCTGGGCTGGCCCGACTCCAAGACAAGCAGGAGGTGAAGCACATCCGGGGGATGGAGCCCGGAGGGGCACCCCCCCTGAAGGCGAGACTCGTCATGATTAAAGGTCCAGCTGTGGTTTACACGGTGTGTCCTGCATTGGTCTTTATGTCAGCTTGATGGGGCCAGCAGAGCCAGGGGTCATTAGCCACGTTTTACAGATGAGGAACTAGGCTCCCAGAGCCTTCCAGGGATTGCCAAAGTGGGCAGAGCTGGACTCCAACCCCTGGCTTTGCAGTTCCAAACCCTGGACACTGTGCTGCTCTCCCTTTCATACTCACACGCTTGACTGATGAAAACAGGCCGGAGGACACAAAGCGTCAGGTCACCACTTTGCCATCTCCTGTGGCTGGACTGCTCTTGACCTTCGCACCAGGCAGGAGGGTTGATGACGGCGGCTTCTTCCTGCACCCGCCCAGCAGCTCAAGTTGAGGTGGAACTGGGCGAATCAAGACCCGGCCTGATTAAGAACTCCACTTCACTCTTTGCTGGCACCCAAAATAGGGTTTCCTGCATTCTTCATCCTTCAGCTCCCTGGCCAGGCTGAAGCATTTCTCCAATCACTTGGAGATTGGGGTGGATTATGGATTATGGATTGTGAATAGGGTTTCACTTGATCATTGAAAAGAGCTCTCCAGGGCTGGGGTGGGCTCAGCGGTACAGCGCTGACCTAGCACGTGTGAGGCTCTGGGTTCAGTCCTCAGCACCACATAAAAATAAATAAGTAAAATAAAGGCATTGTGTCCAATTACAACTAAAAAATAAATAGATTTCTAAAAGAGCTGTCCAGACATGGTGGAATGGCTGCAGTTTTGCGGTTTCTATTTATCACAGTGTGTTCCCTTCTGCACTGAGCTTACATGGTTCTCACTGGGTGCAGTAAATCACCTGGGTGCTCCGACTGGGGGTACATGCCATGACTGAAGCCCAAGTTCTCGCGGTCTGTGAAATATCCATGAAACAATCACATAAAACAGCCTACAGAGCAGGGCGTTGGAACTGCGGGGGTTTAGTTCAGCTTGGTTTGGGCGGTGTTGGTGTTGGCGATTGAAACCCCGAGCCCGCAGCACCCTGAGCTACACCCCAAGCCCTCTTTACTTTTTATTTTTCATTTCAAGACGAGGCCTCTCTAAGTCGCCCACGTTGGCTCGATTTTGCAGTCCTCCTGCCTCAGCCTCCCAGGTAGCTGGGTCTCAGGTGTGCACCACCTTGCCCGGTGGATATTTTATTTTAGGAAAAGAAATTGGGGACCCAGTAGGAGAAGCGGCGAAAGGGTCTCCTCAGCAGCAACAGCGCCCTCTGGGCGTTGGGACCTGATAGCACCAGGCCGAGGAGGAGGAATAACAGGCAGGAGGAAGGGCGAGGCCCTGGGAGTCTCGGTGGAGCTATAGAAATTCTGCGCACACACACACACACACACACACACACACACACAGTACTTGGGACTCAGTGACTTTGGAGTTCTAACAGTTGACAGGGTGGTGGTCAGTGCCCCAGAAATGCCCATCCAGACCTCGGATAATAGGTACCCCAAGGGCTGGCTAAGCAGAGTTCTATTATGTCCTAGGCGGAGGTGCGGCCCTGCGGGCCTGGTCCACTGTCCACCGCGCTGGAAATGCGGGCGCGCATGCGCCGAGCCGTTGTGCGTCTAGCCCCGGGTGTGGGGAAGCACAAGTCTGTCCGCGGTGACTCACTGGCCCTCCCACTCCTAGAGGCAATATCCAGTCTGTCATCGGTGGGGCGACAAGTCCACCAGGGCCTTGAGGGTGGAAGGGAGGCCTCAGGCCCTCGCCCAGGCCGTCCAGGGTCCCCGTCCACCCCATGATCGTGACGAGCTCCTCCTCCTGCCGGAGCCACCGGTTCTCAGCCTCTGCTGACCCTCCCGGGAACCGCAGGCAAAGGACGATCTCGAGGCTGGAGCCTTCCATTCAGACCGTCCGGAGGTGGGGCCGTCCTCCAACCGAAGCGGTCCCACCCCAGTCCCCCGGGTCCCCCCCTCCCCACCCCAGTCCCCCGGGTCCCCCCCTCCCCACCCCAGTCCCCCGGGTCCCCCCCCCCCCGGGGGGGTCGTCAAAGCGCCCAGCAGCCCGGGCACGGCCCCTGGGGAAGGCGGGCAGCCGGGCGGTCACCCGGCAGCCAGCGGGATTCCAAGGGCCACCGAGGGGCTGGTGCTTCGACCCCAGGCTGGCCGGAGCCCAGGCCCCTCCCACTGCCCCTGCGCTCCGAGGGGACAGTGGCTTTGGCCTCTATTTTCAGGAAGGCAGAGGTCAGCGCAGCCTCTTTCCCTGGTGTCTGGACACCTGCCAGCCAGGAACATCCAGGCTTCCGAGATGCCCCGGGGACAGCGGAAGCCCATGCGCCCTGGGCGGCCCAGCTTGGTGCTCACTGCACAGGGCCAGGGCTCCAGGCACAGGGCCAACCGTTGGTTCTGTCCGGAAACGGCCTCAGGCGGGACAGTGGAATTTGGCAGTGCTCCAGGGCAGAAGCCACTGAGGACGACTCTGTCGGAATCTGTCTGCACAGTCGCGGGTCTCAGCCACTGGAACAGTGAGACCAGGATGTCCACTGTAAGGACAGCCAGGATGACTGCCCCGGGTGTGCCCCCCGACCCAACTCTGATGTAGGCTGGGATCAGCCCCATCTCACAGGTAGAGTAAGTGAGGCCCAGGGAGGTTGGGACCCGTCCCAGAGGCCACCTGCTAACCAAGGCTGGGGCTGGGATCTGAGCCCAGGCGTCCACCCCAAAACCATCAGGCCGTCCAGCTTCCGCCTGATTTCCTTCCCTTCTGGGGTCCTGTCACCTTAAGGCCCAATGTGGGATCCATCCAAGTCCTGGTCCACCTGGGGCTCCAGATGCTGGCCACAGCTACCTGCCGTTCCTCCAGGCTGGCCCTGGGTCGGCTTTGAAGCACCCCGGGGACAAAGGGAGCAGAGGATGACGGTCACGCCCCATCCTCCCGCTGAGGGCTCTTCCCACCACTGCGTGTAGAACAGACGTCCCTCGGAGGGGTCACAGGCCTCTCGAAAGGACAGGCACGGACTGTGATGACTCACTTTGTAAGGGATCAAAGTGACAGACATATTCCCATTAGCCACTTCACTGGTGACAGGCAGGGACTCGGGCCTCAGCCTTCCAGCCACTAACTATTGCTCATTCTTTAAAAATGGAGCAATTGTTCATGCCAGGGACAGTCACTGAGCACCGTAGAGCAGGCCCCAGGGACACCCAGAGGGGCAGGGCACACTGTGCCCCTGGAGCGGCTGGGCGTGTGGAGGACGGTGTGTGAACAAGCAGACGGCACTGGGCCACTGCGCAGGGCGGCACCTGTGGTGTGGCTGGCCCTGGGAGGGCAGAGCAGCCGCAGGCGAGGGGGGTGCTGGGCNGCTGGGGAGAAACGCCACGAGGGCAGAGAAGCCCCTTCCAGCCCCCTCCACCTCCAGCCACCTCCAGAAGAAACCAGGAAAGGCACGGGGTGGGACAGCTCCGTGTAGACTGGGTGGCCCTGCGTCAGTGAGATGAGCTGGCGCCCTGACTCCTCTCCAGGGTCCCCTGTGGGCTGAAGCTAGGCTGCAGGTGTCTCCTGGGTGGGCTGTGGCCCCGAGCAGGGGATCAGGGTCTTGCACATGCCTGCAGGTCGCTCTTCCCAGCCCCGTGGATGTTGCTGGAGGAAGGTGGAAGGAACCGGAGCACACGGAGGAGCAAAGAGATGCAGCCAGGCTCCTCCTCCCGCTTAAGAAGAAGAATCCCAACTCCACAAAACGGTCCAGGAAACTGAAAGGAGGAAACACCCTCCTCCCAAGTCATTCTGCAAGTCCAGCGCCACCCTGACCCCCACAGCAGACAAACAGGGGTCCAACCTCCACCGGTGAAAAGAAGTAACTGTCAGCAGATCAGATCCCCCATCAGGAGGTGGGGTCTATCTCCCCGTCCAGGAACCCCAGCTGGCCTCGGGGTTTGGATCAGCAACAAATGGTGGCAGAAGTGATGTGGTGCCACCTCTTCCTGGAGGGCTCAAGAGGACGCGCGCACTGGCCGGCTCCCTGTCTGTCCAGCTCCCTGCCTGCCCAGCTACCACATGAGCAAGCCTGGGATGCGGTGCAGAGGGCAGGAGCACAGACAGCTTCCCAGGGGAGACCCACGGTGGCCCCGCTGACTCGCCCACTGACCACAGCGCGAGTGAGCCCAGCAGAGTCAGGAGCCCACCCAAGAGTCCAGCTCAAAGGCCCTCCAGGGTCACCTTCTGGGGTGGCTTGTTACCCAGCCTGACTGACACATGGAGCAGCACGGTCCGGTCCGTTAGACCCAGAGCTCCTCAGGGCAAAGCAGACCTTACTCACGGGCTACGCAGGGGGTTAGGCTCAGGGGCTCAGCATCCCTGGGTTCAAGCCCTCCCCCTAACAGACAAATAAGTCAACAAACTGACGATTTCTAAAAGGAAACCTACACCACGACTGAAAGGGAAGCCAGCGCCCGCCATAACAGTGGGTGCCGCGGGGACCAACAACCAGGGACAGAGACCAGCTCCCAGCTGCTGGAGGTCAAGTCCAAGGCCAGCTCTCCACTTCTTTGCTAGAATCGGGTCTCCCTGAACGAGTTTGGGACGATCTAAGGGCTCATCAGCCCCAAACCGAGATTTCCTCTTTTTATTTATTTTTTAAATATTTATTTATTAATTGTAGTTGGACACAATACACTTATTTATTTATTTATTTATTTTTAGGTGGTGCTGAGGATCGGACCCAGGGCCTCGCCTGTGCTAGGTGAGTGCTCTACCGCTGAGCCACAACCCAGCCCTGAGATTTCCTCTTTGAATTGAAAAGGGAGTGACTGGAAAGAGATCCTGGTCTGTTAACCCTAGTACGTGGTGTCTGGCGCTACTAAGTGGCCGAGAGAGCTCCTTTCACGGTCTGCTTGTCTGGCCCCAGGGCTTCTGGGAGGAGATTTGGGATGAGATTTACATCTGAGTTGCTGGGCTTTGAGTCAAGCAGAGTCCTTCCTAAGGGGGTGGGCCACATCTAATTAGTTGAAGACCTGGCTAAATAAGAGGTCGCTTTCTTAAGCAAGAAGAGTCAGCAAATGGCCTTCAGACTTGGACTTCAGCACTGGCTCTTCTCTGGATCTCCAGCCTGCTGGCCTGCCCTGCAGATTTTGCATTTGGCAGCCTCCATAGTCACACAGGCCAGTTCCTTAAAATAAATCTCTCTCTACCTCCCTCCGCCCTCCCCCTCTCCGCCCCCGTTAGCCCACAGTGTCACCTTCCCAGCTTCACTTACTTGAAGTCAAACAGCCCAAAAATATTAAGTGGAAAATTCCAGAAATAAACAACCCATGAGGTTTACCTCATGAACTGTCCTGAGTGGTGCGACACGACCTCAAGCCATCCCCTGTGTCGCGTCTGAGACGAGAATCAGCCCTCTGTCTAGTGTATCCGCTCGGTATGTGCTGCCTGCCCGTGAGTTTCTCAGTAGCCTTCTTATCTCTCAGGGCCACCATGGCCGTTCCTGTGCTTGAACACAGGGCTCCGTGCCGTCTGAGACTTCAGGTATCTCAGAACCAGCCTCCGGATAAGGGGACTGCGGTGTCACATTCTGTTGGTCCTGCTCCTCTGCACTTCCGCTCAGGAGAGGCGGGGGCTAAGCTGGCCCAGGGGGGCCCCTCTGATCTGGAAAGAAACACGGGCCCAGGCCCGGCCCCCTCCCACTGGAGAGCGCGATGGCCCTGTGACAGCGACACCCTCCCACAGCTCACCGACAGGGGAGTCCACTCTCGGGCATCTCAGCTGAAAGGCACGGGGGGTCCTTAGAGCCACCGACACCTGCGCTATTCCTCAGCGTCCAGCGCCCGTCAGTGCCCGTCAGTGTCCCTCAGTGTCCCTGAGCTCGTCCCCGCGGGGACCTCGCTGCTTCCCAACCTGCCCCGGATTCTTGGGCCCTAACGCTGAGCAGGGGCCCTGAACCTCGGCCGCTTGCCCGCCGCGTTGCAGTACCACCGTGGATGTCACTTCAGGCTTGTCCTTGAGCCACTTTCTAACACAGAGACACGCCGTCGTTTAAAAAGCAACGATCCTGGCTCCTGGGAGTGGAAAACCAGCGTCACTGGCCACAAATGGCCCTCGGAGGTGAGACTCAACAGCCCCCACGGCTCTGCTCTGCGCTGATGCTCCCCAAAAGGAGGAAGGAAGCCGGACGAGGGCCAGAGAGGCCACGCTGCCCCGGGGGTCTTGAAAGCCACTTGAATGGGGATGGCTGTCTCACCCGGTGACCTCATGTCCCAGAGCAGGTGTCCCCTTGCCTCCAGCTCCCCAGCCCCCGCCCTGGCCAGCCCGTCCCAGAGCCTTGGTGGGGCCCCGCTTGGCCCCAGGAGCCTGCTTCAGGCCTGTAGGGATGTCACAGTGGAAGCTCCCCAGGACTAGAAACCAGGACATGGCCGGGGGCTGCAGTAAGACCTGGGGAAGCAGAAGATCAGAGCTCACTGCACCGTGGGCACGAACAGGGGCCCAGGACCTGGCAGTTCCACCCCAGGTACAAACCAGGAGAAATACACCCCGCCTCCAAGGAAAACCCTGCACATGAACACACAGAGCCACACCTTTCACAATCACTAAAAGGTGGAAACAACCCACACATTCATCCGGGGATGAACACAAAAGGAAATAATATTCCACACCACGGAATAGTATTCGGCCATGAAAAAAGAATGGGTACTGTCCATGCTCCAGTGCAGAGAAACCTTGAAAACATCACGCTAAGTGGAAAAAGCCGGTCACTGAAGGTCCATATTATGTGATTCCAGAATAGGCAGACCCGCAGGCTGAAAGGGTCAGTGATCAGGACTGACGGGGTGATACCTAAACAGGAAGGTCTCTTTTTGAGACGATGAACGCGTTCTAAAACTGACACACTTCTTGGAGTATATTAAAAGGTAAAGAATCGTGCACTCTAAACCTCTCACTCAGAAAAAAAATATTAAAAAGCAGAGAAGTTCTGAGTTCACTGAGGCTGCCCAACACTGGGTCAGGTACAGCCGGAGGAGGTGACCCAGGGGCCCTCTGCCGCCCCCCGTGGGGAGAGGAGAAGCCTCGCTCAGGAGCTGGGTCCAGCTGGAAGGGCCCAGTCTGAGCCAGGGGCCTCTCGACACTGGGCTGACCGACCCCCGCCTGAAACCAGTCCCCACCAGCGCCTGGGAGGGCCTCGGGCAGCAGAGGGCAAAGCTCAGCGAAAGGTTCTTCGAGGGTGGACCAGGCACGGGGTCCTCAGAGGAGAGGGCCTCTGAGTGCAGGGACTGACACGGAGGCCTTGATCTCCCTGGAACAGCAGGGAAGGGACACGTGCGGGCTCAGGCTCCAGGACACACCCGGGGCAGGGGACGGAGGACCAGAAGGCTGAGGGGCAGCGGTCCAGGCCGGTCCTCCAGGAGCCCTGAGCCCCGCTGAGGACAAAGCTCAGCCAGGACTGGGGTCCTCAATTCCCCCCCTCCCGGGACCTCTGGGGACGGGTTCTCACCGGCACGTGGTCCCTCTCCATCCACTAGGAGCCCCCAGGATCCCCTCAGACACCCACCTCCAGGGACCCTCCAGCCCTCACATCGGGCTGCAGTGACCCGGGCAGGTCCCCGTTAGGCTGAGTCACCTCTAGGTCTCTCCCTGTGCCTCCCGCGGCACAAGCGCTGTGTCCGACAGCGTCCCCCGCATCGGGGAGGTCTCCACACGTCCAGCACAGACGCAAGGACTTTTCAGACATTTTTGGTGGAGACTGACAACTCCCCAGAGGCAGATCCCCCACGGAAGGCCACCTATGTTCATTAAAGCTGCCCCCGAGAAAGGCAGTTTGCACCCCACTGGGTCAGTCCTCCCCAGCCTTTCGTGGTGATATCCAAAGCGCCAGCTGCTGTGAGCTCCGTGCAGACGGGAGTCGAGTGTCACAGGCACACGGTCCCCGGACGCCGCATCTGGACGCTGGGTGTCGGCGGACACGGCGTGAATGCAGAGGGAGCCCTCGTGGGACCAGGAAGGTGAAGACGCCCTTCCTCGTCGCCTCCTAGATGCGGGGACTGCCTGTGTGTGTCCAACACCAACCCTCGCGCTGGGACGAAGCCCGGGCACCGCTCACACGGGCCGGGAAGGAGGTTCTGGGCCTCATCTCAGCCTCCTTCACCTCTGCGCCCCCACAGCTCTGCCCCCTGGTCCCAAGGCGTCCCGGGCACAGGCAGCTGCTAACTGACCTCGGTTCCTCGGTGGTGGGAAGGGGTCTTAGGGCCAAGCAGTGCGCCTCTGTGGGCCTGGTGGCCTGGGGCAGCCCTGGGGTGGGGTCCCCAAGCTTTGGTCTTCTGAGGGGGGCTCTCGGTGGGAACTGGGAGGAGGTGAGGGGAGCAGGTGGGACGGGGAGGACGCAAGAGAGATGTGTCGAGCGGAGGCCGGGCCTCAGCCTGCCCTGCCTGCTGGCCAGTGGCTGGGCTTTAACCCCATGCCCCTCCGTCACTCTCTGGGGGTGGACCTCAGGAGAGCCGCTGGGGCTAACCTCCCAGGGGCTTGTCACTAGTTTTGGAGAGTGTGAAACTGAGTCCTTAGCAGCCCACACGCACTGCAGCCAGCCCGGGGGCAAGTCCACGTCCACTGATGGTGACCTGGTGTGGTTCCAGGAGTGACACATGGTCCCCACCTTCGCTGGGGACCTCTGTACACCACTCACTGCCCATATCACCCCTATGAGAGAGAACCATTTTTTCTTTAATTCTGGGGACTGATCCCCAGGCCTGTAGGCAGGTAGGCCAGCACCCTGCACCCTCAGACCTCAATGCACTTTTGGGGGGGGGTTCAGGGGATTGAACTCAGGGGGGCACTGGGCCACTGAGCCACATCCCCCGCCCTGGTTTGCATTTTGTTTAGAGACAGGGTCTCACTGAGTTGCTTAGAGCACTGCGTTTGCTGAGGCTGGCTTTGGACTCGCCATCCTCCTGCCTCAGCCTCCTGAGCGCTGAGACCTCAGGGTGCGCCCCGTGCCCGGCCTCAATTCACCTTTAGCTGTGAATTCCGCAGATGGAGAATCACACCACTGCCAAGTGGAAGCCATTTGAATAATATGCTTCAAAACGAACACGGCCTTTCCAAGTTTCCACACCGTCTGTCCTCCAGAAATCAGTTCCAGATACCCTCAGCTGTGTGGACCCCACTCGAGAGCCATGGCCCCAGGCAGGGCTACTGCTGGGAGAGGACACAGCCGCCCTGACCCCTCTCTCCCGGCCAACCTGCAGCCGGTCCCAGCTCACCAAGGCCCGTGGCCTTCTGGACGCCCTGGGGCTGCGATGGCGAGCTCAGCTGTGACCCGCACACGGTCCCTGTGCCTGCCGGCCCTCCACCTCACATACCGTGGGACCTCGTGGCCAGTGTGCAGTTCTGAAGTGACCTGGGGTCAGGAAACTTCCCAGGGAATCCGAGGGACTGTGGAAGGATGAGGAGAGCCAGGGCAGGGAGAGGAAGGAGGGAAAGGAGGAAGCAGGGGCAGGCGCTGGAGCTGCACCAACTGAGGCCGGCCGCAGCCCGAAGGCCAAGGGGGGCCGGGGGGGAGCCCAGAGCAGCCAGACCCTGGGCCCGGGGACCGCAGGACCCCACCCGGCCCCCCCCAGAGTCTGCCGTCCTTCCTCGCAGGTGGGGGCTGGGACTGGCGCTTTGTCAAGCTCCCGGCCACCGGATGGGCAGCCAGCAAGGACGTCGGGGCAGATGGTGAAGACCCGGGTCTTCTTTTTCCTTCTTCATTTTAGGAGTCACTGAGACTACCAAGGAGTCTTTAGTGAGCTGAGCAAGAGTCACCAGGTTGGTCTGCCCTCTGCACAGTCCACCTGGGTAGGAAGTGGTCGGCAGGACAGGGTGGCTGCAGGGACAGTGGTCATGGAGCCGGTGCAGTTGTCAGCGCAAAAGACGGAGGGGGCCTGGGCCAAGACGGTGGCCACAGTAAAGAGAAGACATGAATCCAGAGACACCAAGGCAGAGGGCCGTCCCGGCTTCCCGTGTAGCTGCTGATGGGCTGTGGTGGCGTTCACTGAGGACTGTCACGGAGGGCCTCTTTCAGGCCACAGGCCCTGGGGCTCGACACTTTCCACATTAATAAGAGGACTCAATGTGGTCCCCTTGCCACATATGACTCAAAATCCCATCACCCGAGGACCTATGTGTCTTCACAAAGGGACAGAAGGCGCGGGGAAAGCGGGGTTCGTATCGTCACGTCCCCCAGGACCTTCGAGTGCTGAGACCGCCGACTTTGCAGGAAGGACATGCAGGATGCCCACCAGAACTTCCGTAGCGAAGGAATATTCTGGGCCCCAGAGACCAGGGTTATCCGGGAGGAGAGGAAGACGCTGATGTTTTCTGGGAAGCACAAGAAGGAGCCGCATCCCACAGAGCCCAGGGGCCTCGGGCTCCAGTCCCACTCGGGCCCTGCGCTCTGTGGCGTGGAAGCGCGGCGCGCGCAGCCCTGAGCAGGGGTAAGAAGGGTCTGCCTCACGGGGGCGCTGTCCTCTTTCACCCAGGTCCGGCCCGTGGCCGGGAAACTGCTCTGCTATGAGAGGCTCGGACGGTGCAATGTGAGTCTCATCACCTCCACGGTGACACGGGAAGTCAAGGCCCCTCCTCCTACCCTGAAACACGCCTCCCCTGTGTCCTGGGATTCCCTCTGAAGCCCTGGACTCCCGTTCCCAATGGTCTCCCAGAGGCCTCCCCCTGGACCTCACAGCACCCCATGGACACACCCCAAGGGAGCCCACTTTGTGCCTCTTCCCCAGACCAGGGTTAACATTTGTGGACAGCACTCGGACCGGAAACCCATTGTGCCCCCAGAAATCCACATTGTAAGGTTCCTAGGGGACCGTCATGGGACCCTCACCTGTCCCTACTGGTCCACCACGCGATCCATCGCCTGCCACGGCCACACTCACTGTCTAAAGGGTGGCCCACCATTCTTGGAAAGCGCGCATGTCCCCCATGCTGGGGGGAGCAGCTTGTTCAGTGGGGTTTGGCACAGAGGGGGCTCACAGGCACATTCTCCTGTCCTAGACAGGATCCGAGTCCCCTCACCCACTGGGACACCCCTGGCTCTCACCAGAGGCAACCACACTCATCTACCGCCACCCTTCCAAGCACTGTTCCTCGCACACACACAAGACGTGCGAGGCCAGGAATACCCAACAAGAATCTTGGCTTATTTTTATATAAATAGTGCCTTTTTCATATATAGTTGATAATTTTTTTTCAGCTCAATAAGGGCCACACAGCTATTTCCATATTAGCACACATGGATGAAGCGTGTTCTTTTTTCTAATTGGTGTAAAATATCCTGCAGATGATGGATAGTTATGTAGGTGGCTCTCCCTGGAATCCTCACTGTGGTGGGGAAGGGAGATTACTGTCTAAAGGCTGTAGGAGTGTCCTTGCTGGCCAGCCTGTGCTGGCTTCCCCGAAACCGCATGTGGTGGCCCGGGTCCTGGAGCGGTCATCCTGATACTCATCAGACCTTTACTGGACTACACCTTCCTTTGAAGACAGGGAAGTCCTGCTTTGCATTGTTAGAGTCTCCATCAAGACTAAAGTGGGCCAGCCAGCCTCTCAGCCTGCAGACCACAGGTCCTCAAGCCACTTCTACCTGCTGACATGGATATGTCATCTCCTCTGACCCTCAGGGCAGCCAGCGAGGGCCAGGGGGCAGAGGATGACCTGCATCAAAGAGACTCTCAGAAGCTAAGCCAAGCCGCAGAGTTGACCCCAGGGGCCTCTGGGGAGAGGGGAGCTTGGGTGGGGAGCTAAAGATCTTTCCAGATTAGACCCATCATGGAAGGTATGAAATGTGTACATTCCAGTCCCTTGTGCCAATTAAGGAAATTCTTTAAATACTTAAAAAATGTCAAGTTTAAAACATGAACATTCACTGGAACTTAAGCAGGAGTATTTGCGAAACCAAGGGTTTGTGTGCGGTTTACATGTATTTTTCAAATGTCTATCAAGAAAAATATGTTAGGGCTGGGGATGTGGCTCAAGCAGCCCAGGTTCGATCCTCAGCACCACATACAAACAAAGATGTTGTGTCTGCCGAAAACTAAAAAATAAATATTAAAAAAATTTTCTCTCTCTCTCTCTCTCTCTCTCTCTTTAAAAAAAAAAGAAAGAAAGAAAAATACGTTAATTAATACATTCTTTTCTAATGTTCCACTGCAGACCTTTTAAAATCATCTTGGGTGCCACCAATAATGACACCCCTTGGGAAACACTCATTAAAATAAGATTAATGAAGCCGCCGCCGCCGGGTGAGATGTCACACGCCTATAATCCCAGCAGCTTGGGAGGCTGAGGCAGGAGGATCGCAAGTTCAAAGCCAGCCTCAGCAATGATGAGGCGCTGAGCAACTCAGTGAGACCCCGTCTCTAAATAAAATACAAAAAAGGGCTGGGGATGTGGCTCAGTGGTTGAGTGCCCCTGAGTTCAATCCCTATTACCTCCAAAAAAATTTTAAAAATAAGATTAATGAGATCCTTGGGATCATATTTACTAACTGAAAAAAAAATATTTAAATTTATTTCCTTCTAAGGAAAGACAGTTCACCGGAGAAGTCTGTGATTAGCACATTAGGAAAAAAATATCTCAAGCGAGGGACTCTGCTATAGGAAACGTCCTTGAGTTCAGACCAGGAGCCCCGCGTAGGGAGGGACTCTTGGCCCGTCTCTATGTCCTGCATGGTGAGAGCTACTTTATGTCCCAGGTTTCTGAGGGCAAATATTATACCAACATCACTTGGTGATGCGTCCCTCCGTTCTGGACCCAGAGTCCTAGGAAGCTTCTAGAAGCTGATGTTGTCCAGCCTGTCCATGGAGGGCAGGAACTGGAGCAGCCCCTCTTCCCCTTGGTCCCCCATAGGTCAACTGAAGCCCGGCTTCCCAAGAAAGGTAAGGGCCAGGAATTCAGTTTCTCAGCCCAACAACGACTCGTCAAGGACGGAGACACTTGACCTGAACCACAGCCTCTCTGCATGGGAAGAAGGAGGGCTCCTTCTCCCCGTCTCCTCCCTACATCCCGCCCCAGGATGGCCTGGCGGTCGTGCCCCCAGAGTCACAGATGCCCAGTGGGAGGTGCCGCACCCATCATAGCTCTTTGCCCACCATTCTCCTAGGGTGTCAGCACGGAGATCCAGCAGCCTAGATAGATAGGTCACTCACCCTGGGGACCTAGGGCTGGGATCCCCCTGACCCTCCCCAGCCACTGGGCTCCTCAGCTGGATGAGCTCTACACCCAGATCTGGCCCTGGGTCTGCTGCCAACTCCCTGTGGATGCCGCACAGCTCATTCCACTTCTCTGAGTGTCCCTAGCCACCAGACTGGGACTTTCTAAGGTCCTTATGTCCCCCAGTTCCCCAGTCTTAGCCCATGGCTGCCCTGAATGCTTCCTCTCGCCCTTCCTGCGCTGCACCCGTCGCAGGCTGGGCTGCCAGGAGGAGTCTGAGGGACTCTGGAACACCACAGGCTGGTGTCGTCACCGCCAGCCCCCGCCCTGGGCATCGGGTTACAGCCAGGCTGCACACTCTCGCTGGGTGGCAGCGCTGCCTCTGATATTTTTAGACAAGCCCCTGGCCTGGCCTAACAAGAGCCAGATGCATCCGATTCCGATTCCCGCCAGAGCCCTGCCAAAACTGCACTCTGTGGGCAACTTCTGCACAGAGCCAGAGCCGCCCGAGGGACAAGGAGGGAGCCTCCCCATCGCGCTACCCCACACCTAGCCCCATGCCTTCCGGAGACAAGCGGAAGCCACCAGTGCCAGTTCTTTCTAGGATGCCAACTGCCCTTTCCCCCAATCCAGCCGCCGTCAGTCACCTACTCTCCCAAACTCTGTCACTGTCTCTCTCTCTCTCTCTCACACACACACACACACACACACACACACACACACACACACAGCCTCCTGCACAGGCAGCCCATCCCTGACCTTTAACTCTCCTCAGGGACAGTACCTGGGACCCCGGCCCACCTTTGGGTGATGACTCCCACCACCTCCACCCTCAGGAGCTCCCTGTGGCTCCCCTCCCCAGTGCTAAAGCCTGTGTCCCAGGCCCCACCTGGCCAAGAGCTGGGCATGAGCCGGGTGTTGCCCCCCACACACACACACACTGAGCTGCCCCCCGCAGGGTGCTGGATTCCCGCCTCCCAAACACACCTCCATACCCAGCGGGCAGTCTGAGGCAGCCTCTGGCCGGCAAAGTATTCATATGTGTTTGTCTGACAGATTTCCCTTTCTGGCCATGTCTACTGGAGTGTGGTCCTGACAAAGAATGGGACTTTCGTGGGCCCCACCGGCCAGGGAGGACAGAGCAGAGGACAGGGTGGGGAGGATCGGTCTAGGCCTGGCGGAAAAACGCTGGTCCTCCAGGTGAACTACCTGTGCTGTCACAGGCCCGGGCGAGGTCCCACGCTAAGACACTGGGGCAGAAGCCGGAAAAAGAAACCCAGGTGTGATTTCTGGTGTGTGTTGGGGGGGTGCTAAATGGATGCACCTTGTATTTACAATTAAGAGGCCCAATCTGGGGCAGCGCCAGCCTGAGGGGGGCCCTCCCCTGTGGGTGGGGCCGCAGCCCGAGCTCAACCCCTTCGCTCCTGCTTCCTGGCCCTCCGTCCGAGCCCCGCTGGCCACCCACAGGGCTTCCAACACAAACACCCGTCCCTGGACGGCAGGCTCACCCAGTTCTCCTCTTGAGGGGCAGAAGAGGCTCCAGGCGCTGTGGCCTGCTCTGCCTCGACCTCCGGCCTCTTCTCCGCGGGGGCGGTGGGAAAACAGGTTCCGAGCCTCCCTGCCACCCCACGCCCCTGCTGGGGCTGTGGGCTGGGCATCTATCCCCGAGCGCCTGCGGATATCTGCGCCCTGTTTTCCCCACCCCACCCCGTTCCCACGCACACCAAGGCCTCGCCAGGCCGGAAAGAGCGGGGCTTGAGGGGAGGCAGGGGGGGCTCCTGGCCCCGAGTAACTGCTTGGCCAGGCTTTCCACCTGCGGCAGGGAGGGCGCGCCTCACCAGGAAGCCCGGAGGGGCAGGGGAGGGGGCAGGCGCAGCCCACCGCTCAC
>NW_026000185.1:883270-911079 GCF_001458135.2 Marmota marmota marmota | reverse complement strand
AGTCGAGGCTCTGCGGCCGGGACCGCGAGAAGGGACAGCTCCGGGCGCTGGACGTCCGGGCGGCGCCCTCCCGCGGGTCGCCCGCTCCTGCCCTCGGTCCTCGGGCTTCTCCGCTTTTCTTCCCTTCGCTTCGGTGGGGAGTCCCGGAATCCCCTGGAATCCGGCGCCTTCTTTGGCATCCCTTGTGCAGCGCTTTTGGAACTTGGTGAACTTGTTCCCTTGGTTCTGGGGGCGGAATCCAGGGGGGCGCCACCACTGAGGGACATCCCAGACCTTTCAATTTTTTTCTTTTTATTTTAAGAAGCCTGGCTAAAGTACCCGGGCTGGTCTCGAACTTGCGATCCTCCTGGAATTACAGGCGTGCGCCACCGCCCCCCGGGGCGGGGGACTCGTTCTTCATCTCACCTGCCTCGGTTTCCCTTCCTTGCGCCGTGTGGAGCCTGGAAGAGCTCATGATGGGAAGTTCACAGGTACCACCTGCCCGGCTCGGAGTTAGACTCTCTGAAGGTTAAGCACCGTTACTGTCTCAGGCGGAGGTCCAGGAATGAGTCTGAAGGTTTCTCCACTCTCCTCCTTTCACTCCGGGCACCGACACGCACGCGCGCGCACACACACACACACACACACACACACGTCACAAAAAATCAGCCCCATGTTTTGGACCCACCCCTGAAAATGACATCAAAAAAACAAAAAACTGCCTCTGTTTCCAGCCTCAGTTTCCCCATCTGGAAGTCGAGGGCTGGTGGGCTGGGAGGCTCTTGGGAGGAAGAGGGAGGAGGCCAGAGGGGTCCGAGCTCCATCGTGTGTGTTGAAAGGCGTATTTTAAAAATTGAATAAATTCCAAAGCTGGGTCAGAACATATTGTAGCACATTTAAAATGTAATGGGTTGATGTTATTTGAACAAACTCAAGCACACAAGGCAACTGATTTATGCTGCTGACAAGAGAATTAGAACACCTTTTTAAGAAATATGATTATTGAGGCTGGGGTTGTGGCTCAGCGATAGAGCGCACGTCTAGCACATGTGAGGCCCTGGGTTTGATCCTCAGCACCACATAAAAATAAATAAATAAAAATAAAGGTATTGTGTCCAACTACTTGTAAAAAATAAATATTTTTTAAAAATCTTTAAAACAAAAAAGAAAAGAAATACGATTTATTGCATAATAGTGTGGTCTGGCCGGGACACTGTGTTTAAATTTTCTGATGAGCATCTCTTTTTAATCCTTGAGGAGCTTTGGTGGGCGGGCCTCACTGGGTCGAAACTAGAAATCCTGGGGGGATTTGAGACCCCCCTCCAAAGGGTCATCCCACCTTGCAGGCCCTGAGCTTGCTCAGTTAGTCTGGGGTCTCATTTGCCAGGTCCCTTTTAATTGCATGGACTCTCTCGTTCCCCAAGTGAGATTCTTTGGGTCTTAAGAGGTACAGGAAGGTGTGAATTTGAACATGGACCTGCTTGGACAGTGGTTCCTGCCTGTCCGGTGGCCACCTGGACAACCCAAAGGGAAAGTCCAGGTGGAGAGAGAGTAGGTGGGCTTCTGCCATGTGCTGAGTGCCTACTGTGTGCTGGTTACTTTATAAATATTACCTTCAACGTAGCACAAGAGCCCTGCTGCAGAAGTCACCCTGATTTTATCCATGAAGAAACTGAGGCATCTGCAAAGCCACCTGCCCAAAGGCCCTATGCGAGTGAACCAGTGTGGATCGGCACCTCGACGACTGCCTAACAACCCGCCACCTGAGCTGCTTACTGTTCGCTCTGTTTCTCTGGAAGTCAACTGTTTATTTTAATGTATTTATTTAAAAGGAAATCCGGTATTGCCAAGGAAACCAGAGCTATCCATCAAAAATAGAAGAGAAACTCACAAATAGAGACATTATCCCAATAAAAGGGCATTGGTGAGACCCAGCCGCATCCTGTCGCCTGAGGTGTGCAATCTGTGAAAAAGGGACATCAACGAGGTGTAAAAGCCTCACAGAGGACTCTTCCTCCTGTTGTCAGAGCTATTGAAGGTCCCTGGGAGGGGAAGGTGCTCTGCTCGGTGACTCAGAGCCAGCCAGTGCTCCTGGCTCCGTGCCCCTGGGCCTCCTGCTGGTGGGGTGTGTCCTTCACAGGGAAACACCTGCCCACACACCTGGATGCCTCCCCAGGACCAGGTGAAGGAAGGAGCAGACCCATTGCCCCTCCCTGTTTCCGAGTGCTCTTGGGAGCCTCCCTGTTCCCCTTATTTTCTCTTTAAATATGTTCCTGTCTCTCCAGTGAGACTGGAGGCAGAGACCTCCGAACACCACCTTGGATCCCCGCTCCGGATGTTTCGATAACAATAAGCTTGAAACCTCCACATAGTGGGGGGGGGGAGATAAAAGTGTGTCGGATGGGGTTCTTGCCCCCAAACCTCAGCCCCTGTAGGAGCTGAGTGCGTCCCCATCCTAGTCAGAGCCGCATGGTGGACAGAGCCCATCCCCCTCCCCCTTGATCTTGAACCTGGCCATGTGACTCAGTTCCGCCACTCGGCCATGACACACACACACAAAGACGCGGAAGGCACTCGGGCGGTGGGCTGCCCTCTTGCACCATTGCCATTTCCATGAGCAGAATAGACAGCTGATAGCCACTGGTCCCCGGAAATGAAAGGCACAGACAGCAGAGCTCCACCGGCCTGTGGAAGGCCTGGCCTTGTGGGAAGCCCTGACCTGCAGAACCTCTGTCTGGGACACAGAATTGCTCCTGCCGAGCTACAGACAGGTGAGTGGGAAGCACGTGCTTCTTGCTGTGTGCCCCCAAGGTTTCATGGCTGTTTGTTACACAGCCATAGCTGACTGATAGAAGGGTCACCTTACTTGGAGACAGTGCATTTGAAGGTGTGGAGGGCCATGGAGAAGGCTGGGGCTGGGGGGGTTGGCTTAGGTTTGGGGAAAGAAGATAATTGAGGGTGCAGAGATCTCTGTGTGCTTCTGTCTAGCACCTGTCAGAGTTCTGCCACTTTGACCTAGCTGATCCTGTTCGCTTTTCTTACGTTTCTGTTCTCAGAAGAAATGATGGAGTCATCCAAGCCTGGGGGCAAGTCTGATCACCAGCCTGAAGACAGCCTAACAAATCTCCAAGTTGTAGCAGGATAAGTCCTGGGGAGACAGTGTGGGTTCTTGTCAAGAAGGGTGGGGAGGGGCTGGGCTGGGGCTCCGCAGTAGCACACTTGCCTGGCATGTGTGAGGCACTGGGTTCGATTCTCAGCATCACATAGAAAGACATAAATAAAATAAGTGTCTCTCAACAACTAAAAACATATTTAAAAAAGAAGGATGGAGAAGTAAAGAAAATATGATTAAAGTCTATAGGTCATCCTGGGCACGGATCAAATATGAATGCCACCCAACCTCATGTCCGTGGTCAGTGACTCCTGACGGGCACCAGGGGTCTACTGACTTCCATTCAAGGACCATTTCCTTTGCTAACAGTCTGGGGAGGGGCTGGTGTGGTGGCCTGCCTCCTGTACTCATGCCCTTGTGAAGTCTGCATTCCCTTGGGAAGGACCGAACAACTAGGAGCTGCACCTAACACCTTGCTTTAATGAGCAGACTGAAGTTATGAGATATCACCTTCGTAGTGATGCTCCACAGCAGGGTGACTGTGTGACTTTGGGGTCACTGCCCGACTCTCTGTAGCCTTGTAGGATTGCGTGTTTGCATGGAGCATCTGCCTTGTGAGAGAACCATGTGATACAGAGTCAAGGGTCACTCCAGCCAGCACCACCAGGAGCTGCAGCCTTCAGCCCGACAGCCTGCTCCACCACTGTGCCAACACCAGCGAGCCAGGTGAGCTCGAAGCAGGTCCTTCCCCGGCGGAGCCTTCGGATGAGACCCCAGCTCTGGCCAACACCTTGACCAGAGCCTGTGGGAAACCCGAGGCAAGGACCCTGCTAAGCCGTGCCTAGACTTCTGCCCACAGAAGCTGTGAGACAGTAAGTGTGAGCTGCTTTAAGCTGCTAAATCGTGGGGTCATTTGTGACGCAGCAGTAGATAGCTAACATGCAAACTTAGGATCAACCTGAGTGCCTTAAATGGGGGGGGCAGGTTCTAGCTGTAGCCTCGGGGCTGGGTTATCTGTGGTAGAAAGTGATCCCCACATCTGGTGGCTTACAAGTGCTGACACATCTTGCTCCTGGTGTATGTGGACTGTGGGCTGATGGGACCGTGTGCCTGTAGCCTCTTTATTCCAGGACACAGGCTGATGGAGCAGTCTCTATCTGGAGTGTTCCTGGCCTCAGGAAAGAGGGAGGCTGATGGTGACCAGGCACCCGTTAGTCAAAGCTTCTGCACGCTCACGTTTCAGGGGCAAAGCCAGCCATGAGACCAAGAACGAGACTCTCCCCTAGCCCTGTAATCCTGGCCCAGGGTCCACCTCCCAGGATCCAGCACCGTCTGGGGTGGGCCCACAACCTGGCGCTCCTGGGGGTAGGGTAAGGAACTCCCGAAGGCCTGGCAGCCCCTGGCTCTTGGTCCCTCTTCCAGACACACATGCAGCAGGACCCCCGATGAGGCTCCTGGGAGACCCAGGTGTGGAAGCTGCAGGAAGCCCAGCACTGGGCCAAACTCCCTTCCAGCCGCCCCAGCCAGCCGCCAAGCGCGGCTCAGCTGGCTGCCCATGGCCCCAGGAGAGACCCTGGGGCAGCCCCTGAGTCTCTGTCGCGTGGGAAAGGGAAATCTGTGCCCCCAGAGCAGGGCCTGAGGAAGGGGCTCTCCTGGGGCCACTTCCTCCACAGAGCGGGTTGGGACGGGACGGAGACCATGGTTTCCAGCCACACGAGAAACCCTGGCGACCCCGGCTCACACCTGGTCCCTGGCTTCCTTCCCTGAGTCGGGACGGAGCCGTAGTTTAGGGTCCGACTCTTCTGCCTCCTCTCATCACTGATAGAATGGCCACCCACAACCGCGGCCAGGAAAGCTCTGCAGACAGGAGAAGGCCCCCACACAGCCGGTCCCCACCTGCGGCTGCCCGGGCCTCCGCCAAGGATCCCGCTTTTCTCACTTTCTGTGTCCAGAAGCGCTTCCCGGGGCGGCTCCCCTGCCCCCACATGCACCCCGAGAACCCAGCACCCCAGAGCGCCCTGAGAACCCAGCACCCCAGAGCGCGAGGGCCTGGAGAAGAGTGCCCGACAGAGGCCCTCGGGTGGGGGAGGGGAAGGTGGCCCAGTGGCCCTGGGGTGGGACAGATTTGGAGGCTTGGTTTCAGCTATCAGTTGTCGCTTTTTCCATAAAGTCTAAAAATTCAGCCAAGAGAAGAGGGAGAAGAAGGAGGAGGGAGAGGAAGGATGATAACCGCGAAAACATCGTTCCCTTGACTCAGGACAGAAGCCGAAGTGAGTTCCCAGGCCCCTGGAGAAACCGCCTGGATTCTGTCGGGCTCCTCCTTGTCCTCTAAGGCCATCTGTGTAACAGAGTCACGGCACCTGAATAGGAGAGACACAGGGCAGGTCCAGGGAGCGTGTGGCCTTGGGGACCCTGAACTTCTGGCCTCTCACCGCTGGTTCCCGGTCTCATCGGGACCGAGGGCACCGCAGAGCCGAGCCCCAGGCGCTCCCCGTTGGAATGTTCCTGAAAGAGGGTCAGAAGGCAAACAGGAAGTGGGGGGTCCGCCCTCCTCCTCCAGCCTCACCACCACCCAAACATGGGGACCGCGGGTGGCTTACAGGAGGAGGGCCTCAGGTGTCCCCCAGCACGGCCGGGAGGGTGGAGGCCGCTTTTAGAGCAACGCAGCACTGAGAAACGCCGAATAGGAGGGGTGGGGGCGAGCGTCCCTGTGGTTGGTAATGTCCCCAGGGTGGGTCCCCGGTGCCCGGGATCTGGGCTCTATCATAAATACTCTACCTGCAGCCTATGAGGCCGTCCTTTGTACTTCTCTAAATATTTTTGATTTTTCATAACAAAATCCTCCCCTTCCTTCCTTTGTGCCAAACAATTGCTCAGGAAAATGATATTTTTCCGATCCCTCACTTAAGGTACACTGAGTGTGGGTCTCCTGCGAGCCATCCGCTGCGGCTCTGAGGCAGGGAACCAACTTGTCCCAACCCCTTAATCTCATGGAACTTACTAACGAACCCTGTTCTACTTGTTATCCTGCTTGACACAGGTAGGTGTTGTGTTTTTCTTTCCGAGATTCCTGGGTATCTGTGTGGGTGAGTTGTCTCTCAGGCTAAAAGGCCAGGGAAATAGCCCCTCAAACAAGCGACCTCTGGGCCAAGTGGGCAAATCCAGCCTCAGAACTCAGCCTGACTCGCGAGTCTGTACAAATCTTTGGGTCTGAGGAGGTAAGGACACTGCCCTTTCCCATGGGAGCCCACCCATGACCCCACAGTTCAAGATTCCAAGGTTAACAGAGAGGACCTAGAATTTCTTTTGCATTTGTTTATTTATTTCTGGTGGGGAGTGAACTCAGGGGCACTTAACCACTGAGCATGTCACATCCCCAGCCTTTTTTTTTTTTTTTTACTTTATTTAGAGACAGGTTCTCACCGAGTTGCTGAGTTGCTGAGGCTGGTTTCAACTTGTGATCCTCCTGCCTCAGCCTTCCCAGCCACGGGATTATAGGCATGAGCCACCGGAGCAGGCTGAGACCTAGAAATTCTTGACCATTCCTATGCTTCCAGGCAGAGGTATTTAAGCCACTCTGACCAAACTAGACTCCCTTTGACAGTCTGGAATTCCATCCCCAGGTGACATTAAAATCCTTCTGCACACAGCCATGTTTGTTTGCTCTTGCCCATTCCTCCCTGTTCGTTTTTCCCTGACAGATTGGTGTCCCAGAAGAGACAGGCTTGGCCTCCAGATTCTGGCTTCTGCCCCCAGCAGCCCACACAGAATAGGAATTCAGTCAAGGGACTTTTCTTCCTTAACACTTGCATTAGTCTTTTGTTGTTGTTGTTGTTACTGTCATGAAATACTTGAGGCCAGGTAACTTATGAAGAAAAGAGGTCTCAAAACCAGAAAGGAAGAAAGGCAGGAAGGGAGGGAGAAACAAGGTTTTTTCTTTAAGCTCCCAGGGCAGGGCATGGTGCCAGTATCAGCTCAGCTCTGGCAAAGGCCCCATGAAGCCAGAGTGTGGGAAGGAGCCTGGCTCAGTTCTTTTATAACAACCTTCTCATAGAAACTAACTGGGGTCCCATGAGCACTGACCTATCCCTTCCCAGGCAGCACCCCTATGGCCTTCCATTAGGCTCCCCCCAAAGGTTCCACCATCATCTAACATGGCCACACTGGGGACCAAGCTTCCAACACACCAGCTCCGGGGTGACAAGCCACATGAGACCACGGTGACCCTGTTGCCACTCTGCAGTGTATCTGTTAGGCTCTTCGTGTATACACCTCTCACTCCGTGCCTGTCTTCCCTAACAGAACCCAGCTTCCTGGCAGCAGAGGCTGGGTCTAGCAGCGTCTGACGCACAGTAGGTGATTTATCAGGGTTCCCCTCGTCTCCACAGTGCTTTATGAAATAGGGAAAGGTTCTCCCTCCAAGCCAGGGTTAGAGATGGCTCCCTCAGGACACGTGGCCTGTGCAAATAAAGAGAGAAGGCCACAACCCCAAGCCAGGCTCATGGCTTAGGGAGCAGTCCGTGGGCGGACGTCACCCCTGACCCTTGGCTGGGACCCCGGGTGCCATGCCCAAACTAGCAACCGGGCGCAGGGATATTGGAATCAATAAATAGTGGGTGATTGGTTGATTGGCTGATTGAACGGAGGCCCTGGGAGATGTGGGAGGTGCTCAACATGTCTGCCAATTCTTTGGCACTCGGTCCGTGGAGAGGTTCACAGGCGTCAGTCGGCGTCCGGTCAACCAACGGAGTAAGGAGGAGGTGACGTGTGGCTTCCAAGCCAGGTCACGAAGGACCCCGCAGCTCAGCTGAGGTCCCCGAGGGCCTGCTCCTGAGCACTGACTGGCACCGAGCAGAGACGAGCCAGCTCCTGCCTCGCGGGTTTAGGGCTGGTGGGTGGCGGCCATTGGGCCGGCCGTCCCTGCTCACTAAGGCAGCGCCCTCAGGTGAGGGTGCTGTGAATGGCGCAGTGGGACAGCAGCACACAGAACCGTCCCAGGGCGCCGGGACGGGCAGCCCCCTAATAGAATGAACTAAATAATCCCTCCACTCAACATGAATGCACTGGGTGACCACGTGCGAGGAAGGAAGGGGCACCTCGCGGTCTGGGGGCCTGCAGTGGGGGCACTGGCTCCCCCACGACATCAGGGAGGGCTTCCCTGAGGAGGCGGTGCTAGAGCTTGGGCCTGACGCCTGGCGGGAAAGTAGGAGTCAGCCTGGCAAAGGGGGGAGAAGAGGGACCGGAAGAGGGGCCCGGGTGACGGCCGTGGGTGGGAGCAGGGGGTAGGAGGTCTGAGGACGCCCGGCGGCTAGACGGGCCGAGCCGGGATGAGACTCGGACCAGGGTCAAGTGAAGAAAAGGGGGACCTCGTTCCGGGAGTGACGGGTATCACGGCAGGCTCCCTTTGCCAATCGTCAAGGTCTGATGGCTGCGTGGGGGGATCTGGGGTGGGCACAGTGGGCTGAGCCAGAGAAACAAGGAGTCAGGGAGGGTAGGGGTTGGAGTCCAAGATGGCGCTCGCATTTTAGGAGGATGCTAGAAGGAGGACCAAAGGGATTCGGAGGCCCTGGGGTGGGGGACGTCTAGAGAAAAGACCTACTTACAGGAGTCTGGAGAGCCCGGGGTCAGATGAAGTGGGCACCTGTCAGGGCCAGATGTGGAGGGCTGGTGTGGCCCCGGGCAGCTCTGCTGATGCAGATGTTTCTTAGAAGCAGAAGCTGAGCGGGGACTGGACCCTGGAGACCCGGGCCTCCATTCAGGCCATAAAGATGGTTTTCTGGGCGACTGTGGGCTGCATTTTGATAATGGACAGTCGGTCAGAAGAGCATCCGGGGGACAGGAGGTTCCCGGAACACCTGGTCATGTGCGGAGCCGCGTGAACGTCCTCGGCCTCTCTGGCTTCCAGAGGGAGGCTCCTGCCGCTATGATCAAAGGAGACATAATGGAGCTCACCCAAAAGGAAACGAAAACTACGGAGACGGAGGAGGAAGCAAATGTAGGCGCTTCTGCACCCGTAAATGAACCCGCTGTCACCTGGAGTCCACTCCCGAAGGCGCTCGTAGAGTAGGTCTGGGGTGCAGCCCAGAAATCTGCGTATCTAGAAAGCTCTGCTCCCTGGCAAAGTGGTTGTGAAGTGGGGGGACAGACACATGTCGAGAAACTCTGCTTTAGTCCTCTAGGAAAGTGTGACTGGGAACACATCAAGGTGGAACGTGCTGACCCCAGGCGGAACGGTGACCTGGCACCTGGTAGGGTCCCTTGGCCAATAGAGGACCACACAAGGCTCACAAGGGACCCCAGGGGGTATCATTAGCTGGTAAAGCTCCCTAGACCTCTGGTTGCATCTATCAGGTGCCAGAGAGGACCTTGGTAAGTCCTTGGGTGCAGAGGGGACGGAGCTGTCACTGAGACAGTACGAAGCTCACCTACCAGAGCAGCCAGGCCAAGTGTGCCAACTGGGTGTGCGTGGAGCACGGGGCTTGGAGAGGGAGGTAAGGGATGGCATCTGCAGCCCTGCGACAGCCCCTCCGCCTCCCGGGAGAGACCCTGGGCAGACAGCTCGGCCCAGCTGTGCTGAGTCCCGGGTCTGACAGACGGGTCCTCGGGGCCTGCCACCCTGGGGGCTGGGCTGTGCAGCTCTGTTCTGGAGCCGCTTGGTTCAATGCTCCTTGCAGTTTCCCCTCCTCCTTCGTCAACCCTTTTTGGGTTTCTGTGACCCCTCCCTCACCTCTGAAGAGCTTGAAGCCTCTCCCCAGGCACTGAGCAATGGGAAAGGAGGCCCTGGGTGTTGGGGCGGAGGATCGGCAGGACAAACTTCCTCTTGGTCATTGCTACTCAAAGTGTGGTCCACGGCCCAACAGCCTCGGCATCTCTGGAAACTCGTGAAAATGCAGATTCCCAGGCCCTGCCCAGACTTACTGAACCAGAATCTGCATTTTAACAAAATCACCAGGCGACCCACCTGCCACCACTGCACTCATTCCTCCGTTCAGCCATCGAGAGCCTCCAGCCCGGCTCCGGGTTAACGCTGGGGCGCCGTGATGGACGACGTGGTCCTTGTTCCATAGCAGGGGGCAGCCTGGTGAAGGAGCCAGGATAAATAAGTAAAAGAGCACACAGACGCACAATCACAAGTCATGGCGACCACTACTCAGGGGCAGGGGAAAGGACAAAGGTGTAAAAACATCATACGATGACCGGCAGACCAGGAGGGGGGTTCTTAGCAGACGGAATAGTTCAGGGTTTAGGGGAAGGAGGGGACTTGAGATACCCATGGACGGCCTCTCAGGAGATGTGATTTTAAGCTTGGGAGATAGGAGGTCCTTGAAGACAGAGAAGATTCTAGAAGAGGCATCAGCGCAGGCTGTAAGACCCCTGCTGAAGAAGTCAGCGCCAAGCTCTCCAGAGAGTGGCTCCATCTCTTCCAAAGGCACCAGGGTCCCCTCTCCTGGCCCCAGTCAGCCCAGCACAAAGGACGTCTGCAGAGGTCCCCGGGCCCACTCCTGGCTCCACGGTTCCCTGAGTCTGTCGACGTCAGTCCTACGACTGTGATCATCCCGAGAGCTGGAGAGTGAGACTGTGGGAAAGATCAAGGACCCAGAGGCTCTGCTTCGTGTTTCCCGAGATGGCTTCTGAGCGCCCTGCCTTCCAAGCTTCTTACTCTCATCCAGCTGCCCCGTCCTGCTGGTAAGGTGAGGAGCCCAGCTTCTGCGAAATGGTCACCTGGGGTGGGTTCCCTGTGGCTCTCCTCCCTGCTCACCACTCTGCCCCCGCCCGGAGCAGGAGGCCGTGGGCAGGAGGCCGTGGGCAGGGGGCCGTGGGCAGGGGGCCGTGGGCAGGAGCTGTGGGCAGGGGGCCGTGGGCAGGAGCTGCAGACAGGGAAGCTGGAGAGGTGAGAGAAGGGACCACGGTGTCCACAGCCAAGGCGCTCCCTGGGGAGGGCGAGAGGGCGCCTGGTAGAGATGAATTGGGCCCCCCCCACCTCGCTGAGTCCTCCTCTCTGGGGAAGTGACGGGCGGAGCCCAGGTGACTGTGACAGGTGAGTTGAAGAAACACGATGGGGAAGGGTCAGGCCCAGAGGAGGGGCCTGGTCCACTCAAGGTCATGTGGCAGCTCAGGGGCCAGCACAGGGTGAGAACCAAGCACTTTTCCTGATTCCCAACAGATTTCCCCTTATTCTGGTTGGTTTCGACTTTAAAAAAAAAACAACAACGAATTTTTAAATGTTGTGCAGAATAAAGTATGATCAGATCTAAGGAGGGGGTGGTTGGCACGTAGCGGGGCTACGCTGATAGCTGTCCAGTGAGGGAGAACCCTGACTGTCTCCTCTCCAGGGAGAGCCGCGGGGCTCTGTGCAGGGGCTGGTCCAGGGGCTGGTCAGGCAGCACCCTCCAGATAGGACTGAAACAATGGTTTCGCTTGGTCATATTTATTTCTGCAGCTTCCTCCCATTCAGACAAGCATTCTGGCTTTCTGTGCGGTGCTCGGAGTTTCACTTTAGGGCTGGACCGTGGCTCAGTGGTAGAATATGGGCTCAACACGCCCCTGGGTTCCACCCCAGCCTCCCTTCCCTCAAAAATGGGGGGAAATCCATTTTAATATAAATTTAAGTTAGAAACTCATGTTTTTTCCCCCTTCTTCCTTCCAATGAAGTGAAATTAAGGGTCAGCCATCTTTTTCTGTAAGGAGCCGGGGAGCAAGTACCTTTAGCCCTGCGGCTGCTCAGCTTGGACCACGGTGGCCTGTAAACGCGCGTGGGGCTGTGTTCCCATAATGCTTCCCTGCAAGAACAGTCTTGGGATCAAGGTCAGCCTGAAGGTCACACAGTTAAACAACCTCTGAAAGGATATCATAGGTCCGAGACACCAAGAGACACAGCCTGGAGGATCCCGTCCCGACCCTGCTCTAGGACAAACCTCGGGGACAGACAACGTGGACGGTGGACTTAGGCCTCTTGGGCACAGCCGCAGACCTCCTGGCACATCTGCTAATGCTGTCCCTTGCAGACAACGAAGAGTCCCCAAGGCAAAGGGTCCCCAAGGAAATTTGCTCAGGGGCTTTGATCCCCTCCTTCCTCTGTGTCCCTCGCCAACTGGCAGATGCCCCCAGGGCCTCAGCAAGTCCCCTTTGTGCCCCATCCGTCTGCCTGCTACACCACCACCCCAGGCTCCACAAGGACTGACTTCTCAGGGCGCCACTGGTTAATACGTGAATGTTCCCAGGTGGGGACCCCATTACTCCTTCTCCCGTCAGCTAGAGCCAGCGACATCTTCGCTGGAGCCGCCGCCCGCCAGCCTTCCAGTCAAGGGCCGGCCAGGGAGGGACCAAGGCTGTATTTTCTGGGAAAGTGGAACTTAGCTGGGTGAGCGGGGGAAATAGGAAGAGTCCTGGGCTGAGTCTGTCCTCACCTTCCCCCAGCTCCTCGCCCTGTGCTGATTAGTGAGCACCTACTAAGTGCTGAAGACCTCACGGGAAGCAGACGCTGTGATCTCCAGTTGACAGCTTAGGGAACTGAGGATCAGGTAATTAAGCAGGTGGCCAGAGCCAGACTCTAGGGTCTGAGGGCTCCTCCTCCTTAATGACCACCCCCAACTCGCTGCTCCGCCCTGGAGGCTCTCTCCTAGCCTCATCCACTGATCTCAGCCCCAGCCCTGGGCTCCCGGCTGTGCCTTTCCAGCCCCAGAGTGCGCCCCACCTCCACCACGAAGGGTGGGGACCCTGGGAGCCCAGCTCGGGTGCCCGCGCCCGCCCCTCCCTGGTCCTGGAGAGGTGCGGGGTCTCGACGTCTCCTGGGCTGGCGGCTCACCCGGGTCAGCGCTGATGGGCTGCAGACAGGGTGGGAGGCCAGGTCCCCCAGGAGGGCCTCCCGTCACGGGGGGCGGGGTGTCGCCGTTCCCAGGCTGGCACGCTCACCGCCCACGCCCAGCACTCGCCCGACCCGTCGGACCACACCACCCACATGCCAGCTGGGACCGTTCCGACGGGCAGCCGCAGGCCCCGGCTCGTCTGCGCCGTCCAGATGAGCTCCGCCCCTCCCGCTGCCAGGGCCCCAGGCCTGCAGAGGCAGCTCCCACCCCAGTGAGGGTCTCCCACGGAAGAGAGGCCAGGCCTTTCCGGGATGCTGGGGGAGAGGAGGGAGGGGCGCTTCACAGTGGGCTCCCTCCCTGCGCTGGTCACAGGGTTCTCAGCCCCGAAGCCCAGGTTCCTGACCGGCATCTGGGCTCCGAGAAGTTAGTTCTGCCCCAGGGAAGGGAGGCCGCCGTGCACCTCCTCTCCTGTCCCTGGGCCTCACCCCGACATCTGGAGACAGGACAGAGCTCCCTCTCTGCGGTGCCCCCCCCCCCAGGAGGACCATCTGCGGCTGGCGCACCCCGTCATCCCATTGGTCCATTCAGACTAATTTTTTTGTTTTTTTGTGTTTAGCACCAGCCAAGTGCCAGGGGCTCTGCTTGGCCCAGGGAGGCAGTGAGGCGGGACACCCCGAGAAGGGCTCTGTGGAGGCCTCTGTCACTCACAGGGAGATGGACAAAAAGAACCGTAGAAAATAAGTTGGCAAAATACCTAGAGGGGGCAATGCGTAGCTGCAAAGAAAGTGCAGCTGGAGGGTGAGGTAGACCCTGACCTGCCCAGGGCTCCACGGGCAGCAGGAAGGCTCTCCCTGACGGAAGCTGTGATGACAAGAAGGAGGCACCGTGAGAAGAGGGGTCTAGAGTTACATGCTCCACGTGGAAGAAACAGCAAGTGCAAATGTCCTGGGGTGAGAATAGGCTGGCCTGCTGAGGGGTGGAAGGTAGCTGGACTGTGGAGTGGTGGAGTGGTAGGGAGTGAGGTGAGCAGGCAAGGCAGGGGCAGGCGGAGCCCTCTGAGGCCCACAAGTGCCGCTGGGGCCCCCAGCCCTGAGCTATGGCGCCTGGCAGGCCATGGAGGGACCCACAGGCTGGCTGCCTTCCCCCTCACCCTGGTTTCCTGGGGCTGCAGATGGTTTGGAGGGACTGTCTCATCAGCCTAGGTGGGTCACATGCTCCTCTATGGCCAGGGCAAGGCCTGGCCCCTTGTTGGACCTCCCCCACATCCACATGGATGGCCAAGAAGAATGTGTGGCAGAGAAAGGGGACCAGATGTCCAGCCAGCTGTAGCCACAGCTGTGCGCGCCACATGGCTTGGTCTCCCTGGTCTGACCGTGACTCCAGTCCTGTCTCTGGGTCCGAGCCTCCCCTACCCCCCAACCTCTGTGACATGTCCCGGACTAGAGCCATAAATAGAATCATACACGGGACTATAGGAACGTGGTTTTTTTAGTTGGAGTTGGACACACACCTTTACTTCATTTATTTATTTCTATGTGCTGCTGAGGATGGAACCCAGGGCCTCGCGTGTGCTAGGCTCTACCGCTGAGCCCCAGCCCCAGCCCCAGGAACGTAATATTTTTTGACACCAGGGATGGAACACAGGGGTGCTCACCCACTGAGCACATACGCAGTCCCGCTTTAAAAACGTATTTTTATTTAGAGACTTGGTCTCACTAGGTTGCTGAGGCTGGCTTTGAACTTGTGATCCTCCTGCCTCAGCCTCCTGAGCCACTGGGGTTACAGGTGGGCACCACCACCCTGGCCAGGAATCTGCATTCTTAATAGAATCATAAAGAGAAATGCTCGGGACCATCTTGCCCCTTGGAGATGGAGATGAGACGGTGACACTTTGGGGATGGATGGGACACTGAGTCTGGGGTGTGAGAAGAGGGGGCCTAGACCTGGGGCTTTGGATTTTCCCCACCGCGGAGTCTGCTGCTTCCCTAAAGATTCAGCGGGAACCCCTTGTCCCTCTGCCCCTGTCCTCAGCCTTATTGCCCCCATGCCGGTGCACCCACAATGTCCCCAGATGGACTTCTCTTCCTGGTGTGACCCAGCTGAGCAGTTGGCGTTCGGCCCCTGTTTCTCAATAGACACACAGTACAGGCAGCCAGCTGGGCTCGGTCTTACGGGCTGTGGGACCTTGCCGGGCCTTGACCTCTCTGTGCCTTCATTTCTCATCTGTACAATGAGAGCACTCCTAGTGCTCAGCGCGGGGTCATTGTAGACGTGACTTCCCATAGAGAGAGCACTTAGGATCGTGCTGGAGTATGCCATTCGGCCTGGGGATGGGTCATTTCCAGGCCCTCCAGCGTCTGGCATGCACTTCAGGCTTTGAAGTGCTCTGTGGGTTTCTTCTGTCCATCTTCCAACACTTCCTGAGCATTGGCCAGGCCCGGGCACTCAGGGCGAACCTGGAGAGGCGCTCCTGGGGGCCCTACAGGGCGTGCAGCTCAGGGTCGGGGTCAGGGTCAGGGCCAGCTCACCTGCAGGGCTGTTTTATTCCTAGAAAGAAAGAAAACTCCTGACCGTCAGGTTCCCTGGACAGACAGCTCGAGCCCAAGCTGCCTGGCCTGGACTTCCCCCAGGAGGCCAGGAGCGACCGGCCCTCAGCCCTGCCGAGCCCTGTCCTCTGGCCCCCTTCCCACCTCCAGGGAGTGGCCAAGGCAGAAATCCGGCCCTGCCTGCCCCAGGGCTGCCCACCGCACTACAATCTGCTCCAAGGGGAAGCCTTTTGTTTGGAAGGAAATGGTGCAGAATGAGCGGTGGCCACAGTGGCCCAGTGTGAACAGGGCTGGGGCCTGGCTTCCAGGGTCAAGCTGAGAGCCAGAGGCTGAGATCCCTGAGGAGTTAGGAGGCCCCCAGGCTGTGGCTGGAGGATTCGAGGATTGATTAGGCCGCTCTGCCTGGCCCCGGGAGCTTCCCAGAGTTTCTGGTTGGTGGCAGTTTGGGGACACCTTGGAGACACCCAGGGGCATGATCGTCTGCAACCCCAGCCCTTGGAAGTGGGCCCGTAATCCACCTCTTGTCCGAGAGCCAGAAACAGGCACTTACAGGCTCAAAGGCTGTAACCCAGGCCTCTGGACCCTTTGGGACTCCCGGGGAAGGGCCACGGAAGGTCTTGGGGCTGACCCAGAACGTTCCACCCTCCCTCTCCCTCTTCTTATCCCATCCCACCCTGTGACAGGAAGCAGGGAATCGGAATCCACCTGGGATCTTTTGAGAGCTGCAGTGACCAGGACTCCACCTCTGGCAATTTAGTGGGGCCCTGGAGAGGGGCCCTGGTCCAAGTCCTTAGGGGGAAACCTCCCCAGGGATCCTCAGGTGCAGCCAGGGCTGAGCCCTGCTGCCTCACGGAGGCTCCAGCCTGGGTTTTGCTCCTGCGGTGGCCCTGTCACCTGGGGAGACGGTGATAAACCCGTCTGGGCCCTGCCCTGGACCGTGAAGCCTGGGCCACTGAGGTGGGGCCTGGGCTCGGTATTTTTTAAAAGCTGCCCATGGTGATTCTCAAGGGCGTTCAAGGTTGAGCAGCTCTCAAAGTGCCATCTCCCAGGTGTACAAGTAGGGAAACTGAGGCCCAGGGAAAGGCGGTGGCTTGTCCAGGTCCTGTGGCCAGCTAGTGGGCAAAGCAGAGCCCAAAGCCAAGACCCAGAACCCCAAGCAGGCTCAGCTCTGGAAAGGAGGCGTCGATGAAGTCACCGTGCACGTCTGGGGGACAGCGGCCTACGGCGGCCGGCAGGATGGTAAGAACGACCTGCGACTCACCTGTGCCATCCCCCCCCAGCAGGGTGGGACCTGAGGCCTGTCACTCCAGCGGTTGGCGCCTCCCCCGGCAAAAATAATTGGACAGTGGACGGTGAGTTCACTAAAAGCGGGTGGATCTAACCGCGCCTCCCGCCCCCTTAGAAGTGGGGGAGTGAATGGGCCAGAGCCCGGGGTGCTCGGAGGGGAGGCCATTTGGGAGCCGAGGGTCACAGGACATAGCTTGGCAGTCAGGAGGCAGGACCTCAAGAGATGGGTTGTAGGGCAAGGTTGATGACCGCATGGAGCAGCCCTGACCGCGCCGAGGGCGGTGGGGAGCGCAGGGCGGTGGGGAGCCTCCTGACCACAGAAACGAACCCCCGAGGCTGATTAGCTGGACTCCACCGCCTGCCCCTCAGGGGAACGGGGTAAACACACACGGTTTATATGGCAATTTTAAAAAATAAAGACTTGTTTTTAGAGCAGAGGGTCTTTGCTGGCTGGAGGCAGAAGGAGAAGTCGGGGACCACTCACACTGGAGTCCCTGCGATTTGAGAGACAGGCAGGAGCCAGGGGTTCAAGGCCAGCCTGGGCAACATAGTAGGACCCCGTTGCAAAAGAGAGGGGCAGAGAGAGCACACTGAGCGGGACCCTCCCTGGTGACTTTGAAGGCGGAAGGAGCCACTGGAGAAGACACTCAGGAGAATTCCAGGAACAGAGGCGCCCCGACAGCCAGCCAGGAAATGGGGTCCTCGGACCAACGGGGACAGGTAACAGGGCTCTGCCGACAATCTGAATTTGGGAACAGGTTCTCCCCTGAGCCCCGGGGTAAGAGGCCAGCCCAGTGACATCGTGATGAGCCTTGTGAGACCAGGCAGAGATCTGAGGTCACCCCTGCCTGGACTTCTGGCCTGCGGGGCTGGGAGCTGATGAGCCAGGTGTTTTGTGCTGAGTTTGTGGGGACACGGTACCCCTCACCTGCTCCAGACAGGAGAGCCGCAGAGCCCTGACCTCGGACCTCAAGACCAGAGAGCACCTGGCCAAGGAGAGGAGTGCAGGCTAGTGGGGCCAGGTTAATGACCAGATAGCCCCAGAGAGGCTTCCCCAAGGGGCACTGTGCCCACCCACCCCTCCTTGTTCAAAGCCCCCAGAGATGCTCCGTATCCTGCCTGCAGTGGCTCCGCTGACCCATGGGCTCTGCACGGCTGTATCCTGCTGTATCTCCCACAGTGCTCCGGCCTCCTCCATCTGCCTCGGTCACTCCCAAGTTCCCTGCTTCCTCCCCTCCGCTGCCATGTCAGTCTGGAGCCCAGGACAGCACGTGGGCCAAACCTGCAGGTCTGGAAGGGAGTCACTGCCGTGAGGCCCCAAGGAGAACAGACGCTGCCGGCCTCGAGCCCCAGAGCGAGCTGCCTCCTGGGGCAGCCCCTCTGCACCCCCAGGCTCCCCAGGTCCACCGAGGGACGCCTGGGACCACCAGACTTCAACAGGACCACACCCACTCCCGTCCCCCCAGCTCTGGCAGGTCACCCGGTGCCTCAGGAGGTCTGAGCTCAGAGAGACAAAGGTAGCCGGGCATGGTGGCACATGCCCGCGGGAACCCCAGCCATCAGCAGCAGAGGCAGAAAGACTGCAGACTCAGGCAGCCCCAGCAATTGAGCAATACCCCTAGTGAGACTCTGCCCCAAATCAAAAAGGCTTGGGGGTGTGGCTGGTGGTGGAGTGCCCAGGGCTCAATCCCCAGGACCAAAATAAAAGCAAAAACCAAAGATAGAGCTAAAGGGAAGGAGGCCAGGCCAGTATCAGGACAGGTCTCAGGGCGTCCCCCACCCAGCTCCGGGCTCCCGCAGCCATCTGTGGTGGGGAGCGTCTGTTTTAATGACTGCTCCCCATGACCAGCACTTCCCAGCAGGCAGTAAACACCTGGGTCTGCAGGTCCCAGCAGAGGCTAATGGCCACGCGGGTTCCAACCCTTCCTCTGGAGGCCGCGCTCAGCTGGGTGACCCAGAGTCTTGTACCCACAGCTGGAGGGCACTCTGGGGCACCCTCTGGATACCAGCACCCGATGCTGGCTGCCTTAAGGGCTCAGACCCTGCCCAGAGGCCACACGATGGAGCACTGGGGGCCACCAGTCCAATAGCCTGAGGTCATCTGTGTCCCCTGACAGGGCCTGGGAGCCAGGACCGGGAAGCTCCTCTGGCCCAAGGCCACCTGAGGCAACTTGGTGTGTCCTTCCTGCCCTGTACCTGGGCCCTGGGCCCTCCCAGTTCCAGAGGAGCTTCTCTGGGTCAGGAGCAGCTTTGCCAACTCCACCCCTGTCACCACAACGCCACTTGGGCCTAGCGTCACTGAACCTTTCTGGAGATATTTGTCTTGTACCTTCCCCGTGTGGATTCCAGCCTCGGAGGAATGCCACTCGGGACCCCAGAGTGGTGTTGGAGGGCCTCAAGTCTCTGGGCCCAGCCTAGGGACAGCTGGCTTCTGTCCCCCAGGCATCCAGGGGTGGGGTGGCGATAGAGTCCCTGCCCAGATTCAGGGAGATAGCAGCTCAGAGTGCCCCGCCCCGCCCCTCCCAGCCCTCGAGGAGCCCAGAGGAAAGGGGATGGAAACTGCACGGCTTCCCATGGGCGGGGCCACTCGGTCTGTGGGGGTGGGGGTCAGGAATGCCTCAGCCCCCACGTGCACACAGCAGGCACTCAGGGAATCTTCTAAGAACTCCTGTGTCCACAGCTGGGCTGGGCAGGACCCCAGCCTGCTCCCCGGCCTTCCCCAGCGCAGCCTCGGGAGCCGGGCGCCTGGGTCGGCATGGCTGTGATTCCTCCAGGTTTGGAATGTCCCTGTTTACCATCAGTGTCAGCCGCACTCAAGGACGCCCAGTTCCCAGAGGTCTGCTGGGTCCGGTGGGGGCACGAGGCTGGGAGCTGGGAGCAGGCCACACACAGAGCCGCCGGCCTCCTTCAGTGCCTGCTGCACTGGGGACCCCAACCAGGCACGTTCTGGACAGTGGACTGGCCTGACCAGTGGGTACCAGCCAGCAGCTACCGCAGCTGCAGGGGCTGGCTCCCCGCTGCTGGCCTCACGCCCCGCCCTCCTCATCCTCCAAGGACCTGCCTCTCATTCTGGGCCTCTGGTCACAGGCTCTCCACCTGACAGGACCTCTCCCGCCTCCCTCAGTCTCCACCTGGACACACCCTGCTTTCCAGGGGACCTCAGCTCCATATCTAGGTGACTTGGCTTGATCTAAGTAAGCCCCACCATTTCTGCTGAGCGGCCTTTGGGAAAGTCACTCAGCCTCTCTGTTCTCTCATTAGTGGAGTGCTGGGGGCATTTCTCCTATTTGTGGCCACCCGCCAACTTGGAACATCTTTCCGTTTCTAGAGCTTTCCCCTCTTGGCCATGGGGTGACCTATGAATGTAGAGGTCAGCTCTGTATCCCAGCCCCCGCTGATCACGGATCAGACGTCGCCTGTGAGACTTCCGTGAGAAGGAGGCCATTCCCTCGAGCACCCTCTTGTCTTTTGGTGAACCTGGTGTAGAGACAGCTGATCTTTGGGGACACCAGTGTTGCACGTTTGCTAAACATCCCCCCACGGGGTGCTTGGTGGATGTCTCTAGCTGTTTGTCAAGCAAACGACGTTTTCTGTCTCCTTGCCCTGAATTCAGAGAGCTACCTAATGTTTTTTCAAGAAAATTCCTTTTCTGTTTAACCAGCCAGAGTGGATTCTGTTATTTGCAACTGAGACCCTTGATGAATTCATGAAGACAACAATAGTCTACTCGGGTCCTTGTGAGACCACGTCTCCCTGAGGCTCGCTGGGGCTCAGGACCAAGCCAGCTCTCTGAGTACCTCTCTGGGATCTGGGGTGTCCAGCCCTGGTGTGCAGACTGTGGTCCCAGAGCACACGGCCTCTCCCCTTCCTCTCCCTAAGAAGCCCAATGCCCCAGGGCACACGGGTCCTGGTCAGTCTGGGTCACACTCACCTTCCAGATAAAAACCCGGACATCTGACCCACTGGGGCCAAAGGCTTCCTCGGCCTGCGTCCGGGGTCTGATGGAGGAGGTGCTGCAGGAGGGGCCTTGGTGGCCGGGCTCCTGCCGCTGGGAGCAGTCCCTGTCCCTGTGGGGGGTTCTGATCCAGGAGGTCCCTGACAGTTGGTGACTCAGCCAGCCCTTTCATGTGGCTCCCATGTCCTCGGGCAGCAAGCTCAGCCATGGGGGGCCTCGTGGGGACAGGTCTTAGACCCCACTGCCTAGCAGCCCCAGAGCTAAGGCACTGTCCCTTCAGCCTCCTGGCTTCCTGTTCATGGGCAGGGCAGCGCGGGGCTCCAGGCATCCTGGGAGGGACCTGCTGGGCACCAGGAGCATTGGCACAAACCGTGTCCAGTGGCCTTGCCCTTGAGGTGCCTCTTTTCATTTGCTTGTTAGTCACAGGTCACATGGAAGAGGACCTTCTTTGCGGTACTCAGGTAGGTCCCCATACTGGATGGACAGTGTCACTAAGTGCCACTTGGATTGTGGTGACTTGTTACAGCAGCCCTAGTGACGAAGACAGTTCCCTTCTCGTTGCTATGGTTATGAGCAGCCAAGGGGGCTGGGGCGAGGGGGCACGGCTGGGGATACCTTTCTTTTTCTTTTCTTTTCTTTCTTTCTTTCTTTCTTTCTTTCTTTCTTTCTTTCTTTCTTTCTTTCTTTCTTTCTTTCTTTCTTTCTTTCTCTTTCTTTTTTTTTTCTGACTTGGGCTTAGGAAGCAAATGGAGCGAATCCCCTCCCCAGTTTGCAGTTGCAGGGGTGGAGGGGACAGTTGGGACATATTGCACTCGGATCTCAAGGGCAGTCTGGAAAGGGAGAAGGAGACGGTGTCTCCCAGAAAGAAAAGGCAAGCCACATACTTGATAGTTCCTAGTAGGAACATTAAAAAGATAAACAGGTGAAACTGATTTCAATACTGTTTTCTTTAACCCACCATATCCCAAAATATCACCATGGTAGCATGCAATCAGCACAAAACATGCCCATGAACTACTTCACATCCTTCTTTTCCGGAACCTATGCATTTAGAGCACATCTAAGTTACAATCAGCCACGTGCCTGGTGCTGGGTGGCCACGTGGGCCTGGTGGCCATGTGGGCCTGCTGAGGGGAGGGACTTCTCCCACTTTGGACAGCCCGCTCTTGCTCTCCTGTGATGGGCGGTTGAGCACCTCCCTGGGGTCTTGTATCTCAGGAAGTCGCCTAGGGCCTTCCTCTGAGGCCCAGCATTGGTCAGGACTCTGAGTATTGGAGCAGGTTCCGGGAGCTCTGGTCCTCGGTGAGCCTGGACCCAGGATGGCCCCTCTTTCCAGGCTCAGTAGGATTCCTCCTGACAGAGGCCGTGTGGGTCCGACCGTGAAGGGCGCGTCTCCTTGCTTGCTGTCCGGGTAGCTGCCGAGTCGCTGGCTGGGAAGCCCAGTGCTTATCTGCAAGCCTCTGTTCTCCATCACCAACCTGCCCTTTGGGGTGGGGTGGTGGAGGGCTGAGGTGGGCGGCCCAGCTGGGTTCCTGGGTGACACAAGGCTAATTCCCTCTAAAGCCCGTCCCACCCTGAGGTCTGTTTCGTCCAAACCTGTGCGACCAGCAGGGAAACAGGTTCTACTCAGGCAGGCCCCTTCCGCCGCCCTAGGGAGGGGCTCGGCAGTCCTCGGAGCTCCCCAGCCCAGAAACCCAGATATGGGAGCCACGGCGACACTGGAGACAGATGCCCCCGCTCAGCACTGGAGATGTCTGAATCCAGTGAGTCAGGACAGACCACGGGGCCAAGGACAAGAGTCAGCCTCCTTGGACGTGCGTGGTCCAGTGTTACCTGCGAGAGCAGCTCAGAGCCACTCTCAGTGAGTGACCAGGGATGAGGTGATGTTTCCCAAAGTGTGGACCCAGGATCACCAGGAGAGAAACCTGGGGGTGAGAGAAACTCGGTGGAACCCAGTTCCTGGGCCTCAGGGAAGACCCCGAATGGGAACCTCTGTGAAATGAGCCTAGGAAGCTGCATTTGTTTTGGGTTTTTTTTTGGGGGGGGCGGGGGGGTTGAACTCAGGGGCACTTGACCCCTGAGCCCCATCCCCAGCCCTATTTTGCATTTTATTTAGAGACAGGGTCTCACTGAGTTGCTTAGCACCTCGCCATTGCTGAGGCTGGCTTTGAACTCGCGATCCTCCTGCCTCAGCCTCCCGAGTTGCTGGAATTACAGGCCTGTGCCATGGCAAAATCATCTTTGGCATCTAATTCTTAATTTTCAAAAGTTTGTGAAGGAAGAGTGGAGGTGCCAGTTTGTACTCTCTCGTGTTTATGAAGCAATCGACCAGAATCTGACAATGAAACCATCTCCAAGCCATAGGTAGATTTCCTCTCTTCTACTCAGCAAAACGCTCCCTTTCCTTATCCAAGCCATTCATCCATGACCTTGGGCAAGTGACTTAGACCCTGGTTTCCTGTAAAATAGAGCAGAGAATAACTCCTATCACCTGGGCCTGCCGGGAAGGGGACGTGAACTAATTCTGTAGAGCACACACGGAGAGGAGCTCAGTAAACGTTATCCTGTTGTTGTTATTATTAGCCAAAGCAGCTGGAAGCAAGGGCATTCTGAGTCACAAGTGCCCTCCACGTAGCCCCCTTTGAGTGTCCCGTGGCCTCCTGCTGCACCCTGGGTCCTCCCGGACCCTCTGCAGGCTCAGCCGAAGGAGACCCTCTGCTTGGCACAGGCCGCCAGCCAGTGGGAGCCCCACGATGCCCACACGGTCCTTGCTTTGGTTGGTCAGGAAGTGGCCTTCCCCAGACTGCTCAGAACCATATTTGCAAAGCAATTGTTCAAGACTAGGAGTGGGAGGTGGAACAGTTCAGGGTCCCAATGAACAATACGGGAGAGGAGGCCCCCAGCTGCCCAGAGGAACGGGAAGACTGGGCTGCGCGTGAGATCATGAGTTCGAGGCCCTGCGGGGAACGGGGAACCCAGAGCAAGCTGGGTGACAGCTCAGCTCCTGGCTGTCCCACCCACCCGTACAGAGCTCCACCCCTCGTGTGACATCCGTCCCTGACTGCCCAGGCTCTCAGGTGAAGTCCGAGCTCCTCCTGCCGCTGCTGACGGCCCCTCCTCTCCCCAGCTTTGAACTGGACGCTGCCTGAAGCCCCCTTCACAAGACACACTCTGTCCTGCTGACCAGCTGGGACCTGCTGGAAAACCTCTTGCCCGACCCCCGTGACCTGCCGTCCTCCTTACAGCGCCTTCCCGGGAAGCCTCCTGAGCGTCCTCAGGGGCAGCCCCTGCCTAGGATGAGGAGGTGATTTCAGTTTACCTGGCCAGGGACTTGGCTGTGGACCTCGGCTGTGGACACCGCCGTAGGCCACAGGGGAGGCTGGGCCCCTGCTGCGTGCTGTTGGGTGAGCCGGGGCCCTAACCTTCGGGCTTCCCCACCTCTGGTGCCCTCCCGGCTTTTATTTCCAACAAAAATCATCATCAGTTGTCTGTTGAGGCTGCCCAGCCCCATGAGGGGTGCAGGGGACGGAAGCCTCTCCTCTCTGAGGGGTGTTATGAGCTGAGCTGTGTCCCCCTCATGTCCATATGTTGGAGCTCCAACCCCCAGAACCTCACAATATGAGTGCATTAGGCGCTGGGGTCTTAGAGAGTAAGTGGGTTAAAACAGGGCCGTCAGTGTGAGCTCTATGCAATGCGACGGGTGTCCTTATGAGCAGAGGACACTAGGGCCAGGCACACACAGAGGGACAACATGTGAAGACACAGGGAGAAGATGGCATCTACAGGCCGAGGAGGGAGGCCACAGAAGGAACCGGCCCTGCGGATACCTTGACCTTGACCTTGGACTTTCAGCCTCCACAACTAGGAAGCTGAATTTCTGATGCTCAAGCCACTCAGTCTGGGGTCCTTCATCCTTAGCGAATGATACAAGGAACTTGGAATTCCAAGATGGAAGAAACCCAAAACGTGTTGAACCTAGCCGCCATGGACAAGGGCACTGTCACCTCCGCCCCTGGGAAAGACAGGAAGGAAGGACCGCGGAGGGCGCCACGGTCAGGGGCTAGGAGGAGCTGGCGTGGCTGAGCTGAAAGGGCCTTGAGTTCAGAACTGGGAGGGCCCCTTGTGTCCTCCCTAGTCGGAAGAATGAGGAAACGGGGCCCAGAGAGGAGGAAGGACCTGCCCAGGTCTGATCATGGAGGAGGAAAGCTCCAGCCCCGCCCCGCCCCGCCCAGGCACGCCATCCTGCGGTTGTCAGGTTCAATGATCAACCACTTGGGGGGGCCTCGGGATCTGGCCTTGAGGAACCGCAGTTTTGAGGAGGAAGCCGTCTGGCCACTGGGGCGGGAAAAACAGCTGCTGTGACTTCACACCTGTATTTGCAGAGATTCTTCCTCTAAGCCCCCCGCCCCACCATGCTCAGGCAACCAAGAGCTTCCCTTGTGATGCCCTGGATCTGGGGTGGAGCAGAGAACAAAGGGGACCCTGGACACTATCTGGGGGCAGGAGAGACTGAGGTCCCCTAGGGGCTGACCCTTGAGCTGGTTTAGCCACAAGGACCCAGAAGGGAGGCAGGCCAGGTCCCATCCTCTCTCTGCAGTTCCCCCTGCATTAGACAACTTCCTGCTGCTATACTGAAGTACTCAAGGCTGGGTAATGTGGTAAAGAAGAGAAATGATAGCTCCCAGTTCCGGAGGTTAAGGGCATAGCACCTGCATCAGCAGGCTTTATCTCATACCTTTCCTCAGGTGCTGCTTTCGATCAGTATCTCTCGGGGAGAACAATGATCTCTGTGATTCGCTTGTACATGTCTTTGGCCCAGTTGGGGCTTGAGTGGCTTTTCCTTTTACCTGACTAATGGCGAAAGACCCCTTTGTAATTAAAAGTATTTACATCTGTCCCTTACAAAAATTGCACATGTTTTCTCCCTGATTTCCTGTGGTGTCGTTGGCTACACGGTTTTCTGTTTCTGTATAGTCAGTCTGCAAATATGTTCCTTTGGTGGCTTCTGAATTCGGTGGCTGCTAAGGAAAGTTGGGGCCATGCTCAGATTCGTGAAAAAAAATATTGTCTTGTGTTTTACCTCCCTACATTTAGCTTTGAACACTTATTTCTTTCCTTTAACAAGAATTTATTTCTTTGTGATATGAGAAGGGATCTGACTTAATATTCCTCCAGATGTGTAGCCGATGGTCTCGGTGCTTGAATGATTCATTCCCCTTCACTAACTTCAAATGCCATTTTGAAAATCGGGTTTAGGGCTGGGGATGTGGCTCAAGTGGTAGCGCGCTCGCCTGGCATGCGTGCGGCCCGGGTTCGATCCTCAGCACCACATACAAACAAAGATGTTGTATCCGCCGATAACTAAAAAATAAATATTAAAATTCTCTCTCTCTCTCTCTCCTCTCTCACTCTCTCTTTAAAAAAAAAAAAAATCAGCATATTTAAAAAAAAAAAAAAGAAAATCGGGTTTAAGCGCTGCTTTCTGTCGCCAGGGAAGTTGGCCACCAGCAGCTCCCGTTTGTATCAATTCACTCAACGAGCTCAGCAAAAAGAGGTGTCTTCTTCCCTAATAGTTCAGCCAAGTCCCAGGGCTGCCGTCACTGGACACCTTCAACCAATAGTGGCCAGCCAGGGAATGGAGTCTGCTGCCCCACTGGTCTCTCTATGGACGAGGGAAACCGTCCCTGGGGAGAGGAGGAGGAGGGCAAATCCTCAAAGGGAGATTGGGATGCTGTCCTTAGAAGGGAGAATGAGTCTCCCAACGGGTTCCTCTCAGCCCATCTCTGCCAACCGCTGGGAGTCCCAGGTCCCCTCTGCTCTAGCCTGTACCCCCTCCAAGATCAGCTAACATGGTGTCTTCCAGAAAACTCAGCCGAGAAAGCCGAGGAGTCCAGTCCTGTCCACTCCTGCCCCAGGCCCCTTGCCCAGGCTGCTTCTTCTTGCCAAAGCGGGCAGAAACCCGGGAGGGCAGGGAGAAGGAGGAGGCCGGCCGGGCACAGATGCCACTGCAAACAGAACGTGGCTGCTTCTTCCCCTCCGTGAGAGGGGAAGGCCACTCTGGCCTCCAGCCAAGGAGCCCTGGCCACCAGGGAACAGCCTGGGAATCCAGAGATTCTGCAGTGCAGGTCGGGCGGCCCTCAGAGGGCAGCACTTGGACAGAGGAGGGCTGTGCCCCTGCCCCTGTCACCTCACGCCACCAGTCGGGCAATGCCGGCCCCTCCCCGTCACTCTGGGCCTTGGGACCATGTAGGGAGGAGTCCCAGATGAGGTCACAGCCCCAGTCCTATCGTGGGCCCCTGGTCCCCATCAGCCACCAGGAAGGCCCTGGTAAGAGTGAATGAAAACGCCCTATGAAGAGGGAATAGGTCTCCCTGGGGAGCTGCGCTCTGTTGGGAAACGGAACCTCAGCCAAGCTCGGCTCCTCCGCTGGCTCCGCCCTGCGGGTTGTCACCCCGTGCCTTCTCAGGCTCCCTGTCCAAGGGGCTGAGGATGGTCCCCATCTCGAAAGTCGTTGGGAGGATTCCAGAAATAATAATAGCAGCAACGTCCCTGGGAAGTCCCCACGGGTGGGTGAGGTGGCCGCAGCGACATCTCCAGGGATAGGGGCAGGGACTCGAGACTCTGGACACGTGTCCCCTGCCAAAGAAGGGCTCCTGCAAACCACTGCGCAGGCCCGCTGCCCGCTGCCCGCTTTCTTTTGAAATTCTGGGGCCAGGACTTCGGGGTCTCTGCACCAGGCCCACCTGAGCCTGGAGCCAGGTTTGGAGGGGACAGAAGCCTCAGGGGGCCTGTCCCAGGGAACCCACGCAGGGACGCGTCTGGACCTGCCCGCCCTCCCCCACCCTCCCCCTAAGTCCCCACTTGGCGGGTGCTGCTGTTCGGGGTGGGGCGGGCACACTCAGCCCTCCTTACCTCGGGGAGCTGTTTGTCGGCACTGGCACAGTCCAGGGGTTCCGACTCACCCTGGCTCCCCCTCCCCACCGCCCTGTCCCAGAGGTCACCACCCAGAGGTGGGCACTCTCCCAGCTGCCCGGGGGAGAAGAAGCGATTGGCACGGGCCCTGCTGAGCGGCAGCCCCAGGGTGCCCAGCGCGGGTGATTCCCGGGGAAGCCAGCGTGGGCGGC
>NW_026000185.1:881307-883245 GCF_001458135.2 Marmota marmota marmota | reverse complement strand
TGATTCCCGGGAAGCCAGCGTGGGCGGCGGGCAAACAAGCCCTCAGTGTCCGCGGGCAGCCACCAGCCCTGAGATATGGCGCTGTCCCGGGGTGGGGGGCCGGCAGGAACCCCTGGGAGTGGGGCCCGCCTCCGCTCCCCTTCTGCAACCCGCCCCTGCTGCCCTCCAGAGAGGGCCCGGGCGGCTTGCAGGCCTGGGTGTGGGCGGTTGCTTTTTGATCTCAACGATACTGTCCATCTCAGCCTGGCAGGGCGCTGGGAAAGACTGCCCACCCCGCCGGCTCTGTCCATGCCCTGCCCCCTAGGCGTGATCCACACGGGCATCCTCCCCCCAAGTCCAAGATCCTGAAATGCGGGGGACTCCTGGGTGCCGCGTGGGAAGCCAGGAGGGAGGAGGGTTCGGGGTCTCCTTCTGCACACCCCCGGACCTCCTTCCCTGGCCAGTCCCTCTTGTATCAGAGGAGTCCCCCGCTGCCACACAAGGCCTGCCCTCCAGGGTAGTGGCCACGCATTTCAGAACCCAAAATCGAGAAGTGCAAGAGCAAGTGCCGTGGAAGGTCTTCTGGGCCTCAGCGGGCAGAGGGGCGCTGCTCTGAGAGCCGAACCCCAGCCTCCCGCCAGGAAGGAACTGAGGGGAGACGGGAACAGGTGAGGGCAGGGACCTGGGCGGGAGGGGAAGGGTCCAGTCCCTGAGTTGGGTGAGCAGAGGTAAAGGGCGCAGGGCAGGGCTGCATCCCAGAGGCGCCCAGATGGCCTGTCACGATATCACTACCAGGCCAGTGCAGTCCGTGTCACCGTCACAGTTTTTCCACCTCCTCCTGAATTGGGGGAGAGTTGTCTTTCCCGGAGAAAGAAGTGGGTGTCACTTCTGTCCTCTAAGCAGCGTCCACAACACAGTCTGCTCTTCCCAAACGTGCCTCTCTGTAAAACCCCGGCTTAGGTTTTATCAGTCCCCTCTCTCAGCACCAGTCCCAGGGACCCTGTCTGTCCATCGTGGGATTCCTCTCCGTGCTGGTCTTGTGTCCCCTGGGGACGGGTCTACCTGTGCTCCAGGTGAACTCAGCACCAATCATTCTAGTGTCTTCCATTCATTTGGTAAAAACTGTTGAGCCCTACCACGTGGGGGAGGCTGTGCTGGAGGTGGGGGTGCAGGGAGAAGGAAAGAGGGTGCCACCTCATGGCTGGTGGGGTGAACGGGGCTCAGCCCCCTCCTGTGTCGTCAAGGCAGTTTGGGGAACTGAGGACAGAACTGAGCTACACAGGAAAGGAAGGAGAGGAAGCAGAGGGACCCACCAGCAGGACAGGGCAAGTCCTCCCTGGAAAAAAGACAATGTTGGGAACTAAGTACCGGCTGTGAACTGGGAGAACAAGGGAGGGATGTGTATGCAAAGGCACTGTGGTAGGAAAGTGGAGCTCAGGAAGGGAGGCTGGAGAATGCTCAGAGGTAAAGCCCCAGCTGTGTGACAGTCTCTCTGGCCCCTACTTCATATGCCTTATCCCAGTGCTTCCCAGAGACCACTGGGAGGCGTGGGGGTAGGGGTTGCCAAGAAGGTTACCCTGACTGTACAGGCATGTACTGAGCCCTAGGCCCGTGCCAGGTTCTGGCAGATAAAGCTTCTCTCCCAACTCCGTCCTGTGGGGCCCACGGGCTCCTGCGGAGGTGGGAGGAGAGCCCGGGGCAGTTCAGCTTGGTTCCCACCTACTGTGTTCCTCTCAGCACCGCTTCAGACCAGGAAATGTTTCCGGGTCCAGTGCCAAGACCCGCTGGGCTCCCGGCCCCTCCGAAGGCGGAGTGAGGACCCCACACGTCTTCCGCCCACCTCCTCCTGCAGCGGGGGTCACCCGCCGAGATGCCAACGGGGGGGGGGCTGGGGGAGGCATGCATGCGGCCCCTCTTGAGCCCGCACACACCCCGCACAGCCTGGGTGCACGTGGGGAG